>NW_027594529.1:0-15000 GCF_964213995.1 Mustelus asterias | reverse complement strand
ACCTATGCCCTCTAGTTTTAGACTCCCCTACCTTTGGGAAAAGATATTGACTATCTAGCTGATCTGTGCCCCTCATTATTTTATAGACCTCTATAAGATCACCCCTCAGCCTCCTACGCTCCAGAGAAAAAAGTCCCAGTCTATCCAGCCTCTCCTTATAACTCAATCCATCAAGTCCCGGGAGCATCCTAGTAAATCTTTTCCGCACTCTTTCTAGTTTAATAATATCCTTTCTATAATAGAGTGACCAGAACCGTACACAGTATTCCAAGTGTGGCCTTACCAATGTCTTGTACAACTTCAACAAGACGTCCCAACTCCTGTATTCAATGTTCTGACCGATGAAACCAAGCATGCCGAATGCCTTCTTCACCACTCTGTCCACCTGTGACTCCACTTTCAAGGAGCTATGAACCTGTACCCCTCGATCTCTTTGTTCTGTAACTCTCCCCAACGCCCGACCATTAACTGAGTAAGTCCTGCCCTGGTTCGATCTACCAAAATGCATCACCTCGCATTTGTCTAAATTAAACTCCATCTGCCATTCGTCAGCCCACTGGGTCAATTGATCAAGACTCCGACAACCTTCTTCCGCCACCTTTGTGTCTGATTGCGAGTCCAGTTTCTGATCCGTCTCTCCAAGAATCCTCAAATTTCTTTTCCGTAACCTTCCGAATCAGCCTCCCATGTGGGACCTTGTCAAAGACTTTGCTAAAATCTATACGAGCTACAGCACCACATCCACAAACACCCACTCCCTCCGCCACCGACGCTCGGTAGCAGCAGTGTGTACCTTCTACAAGATTCACTGCAGCGACTCACCAAACATCCTCAGACAGCACCTTCCAAACCCACGGCCACTTCAATCTGGAAGGACAAGGGCATCAGATCCCAGGGGTGGCACAGTGGCACAGCGGGTTAGCGCTGCTGCCTCGCAGCGCCAGGGACCTGGGTTCGATTCCCGGCTCGGGTCACTGTCTGTCTGGAGTCTGCACGTTCTCCCCGTGTCTGCGTGGGTTTCCTCCGGGTGCTCCGGTTTCCTCCCACTGTCCGAAAGATGTGTCGGTTAAGTGGATTGGCCATGCTAATTTGAACCCTAATGTCCAAAGATGTGTAGGTTAGGTGGATTGGCCATGCTAAATTGCCCCTTAGTATCCAAAGATGTGTCGGTTAGGTGGATTGGCCATGCTAAATTGCCCCTTAGTGTCCAAAGAGAAGCAGGTTAGGTGGATTGGCCATGCTAATTTGTCCTTAGTGTCCAAAGATGTGTCAGTTAGGTGGATTGGCCATGCTAAATTGCCCCTTAGTATCCAAAGATGTGTAGGTTAGGTGGATTGGCCATGCTAAATTGCCCCTTAGTGTCCAAAGAGAAGCAGGTTAGGTGGATTGGCCGTGCTAAATTGCCCCTTAGTGTCCAAAGATGTGCAGGTTATGGGGATTGGCCATGCTAAATTGCCCCTTAGTGTCCAAAGATGTGCAGGTTATGGGGATTGGCCATGCTAAATTGTCCCTTAGTGTCCAAAGATGTGTAGGTAAGGTGGATTGGCCATGCTAAATTGTCCCTTAGTGTCCAAAGATGTGTAGGTAAGGTGGATTGGCCATGCTAAATTGCCCCTTAGTGTTCAAAGATGCGCAGGTTAGGGGGATTGGCCATGCTAAATTGTCCCTTAGTGTCCAAAGATGTGTAGGTTAGGGGGATTGGCCGTGCTAATTTGTCCCTTAGTGTCCAAAGATGTGTAGGTTACGGGGATTGGCCATGCTAAATTGTCCCTTAGTGTCCAAAGATGTGCAGGTTAGGTGGATTGGCCATGTTAAATTGTCCCTTAGTGTCCAAAGATGTGTAGGTTAGGGGGATTGGCCGTGCTAATTTGTCCCTTAGTGTCCAAAGATGTGTAGGTTAGGGGGATTGGCCATGCTAAATTGTCCCTTAGTGTCCAAAGATGTGTAGGTTAGGGGGATTGGCAATGCTAAATTGTCCCTTCGTGTCCAAAGATGTGTAGGTTAGGGTGGATTGGCCATGCTAAATTGTCCCTTAGTGTCCAAAGATGTGCGGGTTAGGTGGATTGGCCATGCTAAATTGTCTCTTAGTGTCCAAAGATGTGCAGGTTAGGTGGATTGGCCATGCTAAATTGTCCCCTTAGTGTCCAAAGATGTGCAGGTTGGGTGGATTGGCCATGCTAAATTGTCCCTTAGTGTCCAAAGATGTGTAGGTTAGGGTGGATTGGCCATGCTAAATTGTCTCTTAGTGTCCAAAGATGTGCGGGTTAGGTGGATTGGCCATGCTAAATTGTCTCTTAGTGTCCAAAGATGTGCAGGTTAGGTGGATTGGCCATGCTAAATTGTCCCTTAGTGTCCAAAGATGTGTAGGTTAGGTGGATTGGCCATGCTAAATTGTCCCTTAGTGTCCAAAGATGTGTAGGTTAGGTGGATTGGCTATGTTAAATTGACCTGAGTGTTAGGGGGATTAGCAAGGCAAATGGGAGGGGTTACAGGAATGGGACATGGGACAGGAATGGGGATTGGGTGGGATTGTGGTCGGTACAGACTCGATGGGCCAAATGGCCTCATTCTGTACTGCAGGGATTCCATGGATTCTAGATACATGGGAACACCACCACCTGCAAGTTGCCCTCCAAGCCACTCACCATCCTGACTTGGAAATATATCACCATTCCTTCACAGTCGCTGGAGTCAAAATCCTGGAATTTCCTCCCTAACGGCATTGTGGGTCAACCCACAGCCCGTGGAACTGCAGCGATTCAAGATGGCGGCTCCCCCGCCACCTTCCCAAGGGGCAACTAGGGATGGGCAATGAATGCTGGCCCAGCTTTCTATGGAGCATCTGTAAAAGTTGGTGAGAGTCGGAGCTGACATGCCAAATTTCCTTAGTCTTCTGAGAAAGTAAAGGTGTTGGTGGGGCTTTCTTAACTATAGTGTCGGCGTGGGGGGGACCAGGACAGGTTGTTGGTGATCTGGACACCTAAAAACGTGAAGCTCTCGACCCTTTCTACTTGGTCCCCGTTGATGTAGACAGGAGCATGTTCTCCTTTACGCTTCCTGAAGTCCATGACAATCTCCTTCGTCTTGTTGACATTGAGGGAGAGATTATTGTTGCTGCACCAGTTCACCAGATTCTCTATCTCACTCCTGTTCTCCGTCTCGTCATTGTTTGAGATCCGACCCACTACGGGGGTGTCGTCAGCAAACTTGAAAATCGAGTTGGAGGGGAATTTGGCCGCACAGACAGAGGTTTATAAGGAGTATCGTAGGGGGCTGAGGACACAGCCTTGTGGGGCATCGGTGTTGAGGATAATCGTGGAGCAGAAGGACTTGGGCAGGTTCGGAGAGTGGGCAGAGAAGTGGCAGATGGAACACAATGTGGAAAAGTGTGAGATTCTGTACTTTGGAAGGAGGAATGGAGGAGAGACTATTTTCTAGATGGGGAAATGCTTAGGAAATCAGAGGCACAAAGGGACTTGGGAGTCCTTGTTCAAGATTCCCTTGAGGTTAACGAGCAGGTTCAGTCGGCAGTTAGGAAGGGAAACGCAATGTTAGCCTTCATGTCGAGAGGGCTAGAATACAAGAGCAGGGATGGACTTCTGAGGCTGTATAAGGTTCTGGTCAGACCCCATTTGGGAGCAGTTTTGGGCCCCGTATCTAAGGAAGGATGTGCTGGCCTTGGAAAGGGTCCAGAGGAGGTTCACAAGAATGATCCCTGGAATGAAGAGCTTGTCGTATGAGGAACGGTCATAGAGTCATAGAGGTTTACAGCATGGAAACAGGCCCTTCGGCCCAACTTGTCCATGCCACCCTTTTTTTTAAAAACCCCTAAGCTAGTCCCAATTGCCCGTGTTTGGCCCATATCCCTCTATACCCACCGTACCCATGTAACTGTCTAAACGCTTTTTAAAAGATAAAATTGTACCTGCCTCTACTACTGCCTCTGGCAGCTCGTTCCAGACACTCACCACCCTCTGTGTGAAAAAATTGCCCCTCTGGACCCTTTTGTATCTCTCCCCTCTCACCTTAAACCTATGCCCTCTAGTTTTAGACTCCCCTGCCTTTGGTGAAAAGATATTGACTATCTAGCTGATCTGTGCCCCTCATTATTTTATAGACCTCGATAAGATCACCCCTCAGCCTCCTACGCTCCAGAGAAAAAAGTCCCAGTCTATCCAGCCTCTCCTTCTAACTCAATCCATCAAGTCCCGGTAGCATCCGAGTAAATCTTTTCCGCACTCTTTCTAGTTTAATAATATCCTTTCTATAATAGGGTGACCAGAACTGTACACAGTATTCCAAGTGTGGCCTTACCAATGTCTTGTACAACTTCAACAAGACGTCCCAACTCCTGTATTCAATATTCTGACCGATGAAACTAAGCATGCCGAATGCCTTCTTCACCACTCTGTCCGCCTGTGACTCCACTTTCAAGGAGCTATGAATTTGTACCCCTAGATCTCTTTGTTCTGTAACTCTCCCCAACGCCCGACCATTAACTGAGTAAGTCCTGCCCTGGTTCGATCGACCAAAATGCATCACCTCGCATTTGTCTAAATTAAACTCCATCTGCCATTCGTCAGCCCACTGGCCCAATTGATCAAGATCCCGTTGCAATTGGAGATAACTTTCTTCACTGTCCACTATGCCACCAATCTTGGTGTCATCTGCAAACTTACTAACCATGCCCCCTATATTCTCATCCAAATCATTAATATAAATGACAAATAACAGTGGACCCAGCACTGATCCCTGAGGCACACCGCTGGTCACAGGCCTCCAGTTTGAAAAACAACTCTCTACAACCACCCTCTGGCTTCTGTCAAGAAGCCAATTTTGTATCCATTTAGATACCTCACCCTGGATCCCGTGAGATTTAACCTGATGCAACAACCTACCATGCGGTACCTTGTCAAAGGCCTTGCTAAAGTCCATGTAGACAACATCAACTGCACTGCCCTCATCGACCTTCTTGGTTACCCCTTCAAAAAACTCAGTCAAATTTGTGAGACATGATTTTCCACTCACAAAGCCACGCTGACTGTCGAGGACTCTGGGTCTGAACTCGTTGGAGTTTAGAAGGATGAGGGGGGATCTTATTGAAACTTACAGGATACTGCGAGGCCTGGATAGAGTGGACGTGGAGAGGATGTTTCCACGAGTAGGAAAAACTAGAACCAGAGGGAACGCAACCTCAGGCTAAAGGGACGATCCTTTAGAACGGAGATGAGGAGGAATTTCTCTAGCTAGAGAGTGGTGAATGTGTGGAACTCTTTGCCGCAGAAGGCTGTGGAGGCCAGGTCATTGAGTGTCTTTAAGACAGAGATAGATAGGTTCTTGATTAATAACGGGATCAGGGGTTATGGGGAAAAGGCAGGAGAATGGGGATGGGAAAAATATCAGCCATGATAGAATGGCGGAGCAGACTCGATGGGCCGAGTGGCCTCATTCTGCTCCTATGTCTTATGGTCTTATCATTATAAATTATGTTATTGGGCGGCACGGTAGCACAGTGGGTTAGCACTGCTGCTTCACAGCTCCAGGGTCCCGGGTTCGATTCCCGGCTCGGGTCACTGTCTGTGTGGAGTTTGCACATTCTCCTCGTGTCTGCGTGGGTTTCCTCCGGGTGCTCCGGTTTCCTCCCACAGTCCAAAGATGTGCGGGTTAGGTTGATTGGCCAAGTTAAAAATTGTCCCTGAGATGTGTAGTTAGAGGGATTAGCGGGTAAAATATGTGGGGGTAGGGCCTGGGTGGGATTGTGGTCGGTGCAGACTCGATGGGCCGAATGGCCTCCTTCTGCACTGTAGGGTTTCTATGATTCTATTGTCTACATGTTGGTCCTCATTTGATGGCCGGGGTCACTGATGAGGCGATGTGTTTTGGTAGATTGAACCAGGGCAGGACTTACTCAGTCAAACCTTCCTTTAATTGATAGGTTCCTTGTTTAGTTAAAGCTCCCGGTTGGTTAAATAAATAACTTGCTAATTATTCACTTAAACTGTCAGGTCTTTGTGTTAATTAACTTCTAAATGTTAATTGAGAACAGTTAATATTGTCCCAAATACTTTTACCAGATTACAAAGCCAGGTAAAAGGGATTAGAACATCGAACATTCCAGCGCAGTACAGGCCCTTCGGCCCTCGATGTTGTGCCGACCAGTGGAACCAATCTAAAGCCCCTCTAACCTACACTATTCCAATATCATCCATATGTTTATCCAATAACCATTTGAATGCTCTTAATGTTGACGAGTCCACCACTGCTGCAGGCAGGGTATTCCACGCCCTTACTACTCTCTGAGTGAAGAACCTACCTCTAACATCTGTCCTATATCTCTCACCCCTCAATTTAAAGCTATGTCCCCTCGTGCTAGCCAACACCATCCGAGGAAAAAGGCTCTCACTGTCCACCCTCTCTAATCCTCTGATCATCTTGTACGCCTCTATTAAGTCACCTCTTAACCTTCTTCTCTCTAACGAAAACAACCTCAAGCCCCTCAGCCTTTCCTCATACGATTTTCCCACCATACCAGGCAACATCCTGGTAAATCTCCTCTGCACCCTTTCCAACACTTCCACATCCTTCCTATAATGCGGCGACCAGAACTGTACGCAATACTCCAAGTGCGGCCGCACCAGAGTTTTGTACAGTTGCAGCATGACCTCCTGGCTCCGAAACTCAATCCCTCTCCCAATAAAAGCTAACACACCGTACGCCTTCTTAACAACCCTATCAACCTGGGTGCCAACTTTCAGGGATCTATGCACATGGACACCCAGATCCCTCTGTTCATCCACACTACCAAGTATCTTACCATTAGCCCAGTACTCTGTATTCCTGTTACTCCTTCCAAAGTGAATCACCTCACACTTTTCCACATTAAACTCCATTTGCCACCTCTCAGCCCAGCTCTGCAGCTTATCTATGTCCCTCTGCCTCGGGAAAAGCAGGCAGCATAATTAAGGACCCCTCGCACCCCGGACATTCTCTCTTCCACCTTCTTATTTTAGGAGTCCGGGGATAATGATGCAGCTATATAAGACCCTCGTCAGACCCCACTTGGAGTACTGTGCTCAGTTCTGGTCGCCTCATTACAGGAAGGATGTGGAAAAGATTGAAAGGGTGCAGAGGAGATTTACAAGGATGTTGCCTGGATTGAGTGGCATGCCTTATGAGGATAGGCTGAGGGAGCTCGGGTCTTTTCTCCTTGGAGAGACGTAGGATGAGAGGAGACCTAATAGAGGTATATAAGATGTTGGGAGGCATAGATCGGGTGGACTCTCAGAGGCTTTTCCCAGGGTGGGAATGGCTGCTACGAGAGGACACAGGTTTAAGGTGCTGGGGGGTAGGTACAGGGGAAATGTTAGGGGGAAGTTTTCCACACAGAGGGTGGTGGGCGAGTGGAATCGGCTGCTATCAGTGGTGGTGGAGGCAAACTCAATAGGGTCTTTTAAGAGACTCCTGGATGAGTACATGGAGCTTAATAGGATGGAGGGTTAGAGGTAGGCCTAAAAGGTAGGGATATGTCTACATATAGATTGGGACTCGCATACTGTTAAAGGTTTAGACGGGGTAGAGTTTGTAAACTGTGTTCAGGAGAATTTTCTACATCAGTATATAGAGGTGCCAACTAGAGAGGATGCGATATTGGATCTCCTATTGGGAAATGAGTTAGGGCAGGTGATGGATGTGAGTGTGAGGGAACACTTTGGATCCAGTGATCATAATGCCATTAGTTTCAACCTGATCGTGGATAAGGATAGATCTGGTCCTCGGGTTGAAGTTCTGAACTGGAAAAAGGCGAAATTTGATGAAATGAGAAGGGATCTGGGAAGTGTGGATTGGCACAGGCTGTTCTCTGGTAAGGATGTAAATGGAAAGTGGGAGGCCTTCAAAGGAGAAATTTTGAGAGTGCAGAGTTTGTATGTTCCTGTCAGGATTAAAGGCAAAGTAAATAGGAATAAGGAACCTTGGTTCTCGAGGGAGATTGTAACACTGATTAAGAGGAAGAGAGAGTTGTATGAAATGTACAGGCAGCAAGGAACACATCAGATGCTCGAGGAGTATAAAAAGTGCAAGAAGCTACTTAAGAGGGAAATCAGGAGGGCTAAAAGAAGACATGAGGTTGCTTTGGCAGACAGAGTGAAGGAAAATCCAAAGAGCTTCTATCGGTATGTTAGGAGCAAAAGGATAGTGAGGGATAAAATTGGTCCTCTTGAAGACCAGAGTGGTAGACTGTGTATGGAACCAAAAGAGATGGGGGAGATACTAAATGGTTTTTTTGCATCCGTATTTACTGAGGAAACGGGCATGGAGTCTACGGAAATAGGGCAAACAGGTAGGGAGGTCATGGAACCTTGACAGATTAAAGGGGAGGAGGTGCTCGCTGTCTTGAGGCAAATCAGAGTGGATAAATCCCCAGGACCGGACAGGGTATTCCCACGGACCTTGAGGGAAGCTAGTGTTGAACTTGCAGGGGCCCTGGCAGACATATTTAAAATGTCAGTATTCACGGGGGAGGTGCCGGATGATTGGAGGGTGGCTCCGGATGATTGGAGGGTGGCTCATGTTGTTCCATTGTTTAAAAAAGGTTCCAAAAGAAATCCGGGAAATTATCGGCCAGTTTGACGTCGGTGGTGGGCAAGTTATTGGAAGGTGTGATACGGGATAGAATCTACAAATATTTGGATAGACAGGGACTTATTAGGGAGAGTCAACATGGCTTTGTGCGTGGTAGGTCATGTTTGACCAATCTATTAGAGTTTTTCGAGGAGGTTACCAGGAAAGTGGATGAAGGGAAGGCAGTGGATGTTGTCTACCTGGATTTCAGCAAGGCCTTTGACAAGGTCCCTCATGGGAGGTTAGTTAGGAAGGTTCAGTCGCTAGGTATACATGGGGAGGTAGTAAATTGGATAAGACACTGGCTCAATGGAAGAAGCCAGAGAGTGGTTGTGGAGGATTGCTTCTCTGAGTGGAGGCCTGTGACTAGTGGTGTGCCGCAGGGATCGGTGTTGGGTCCATTGTTGTTTGTCATCTATATCAATGATCTGGATGATAATGTGGTCAATTGGATCAGCAAGTTTGCTGATGATACAAAGATTGGAGGTGTAGTGGACAGTGAGGAAGGTTTTCAAAGCTTGCAGAGGGATTTGGACCAACTAGAAAAATGGGCTGAAAAATGGCAAATGGAATTTAACGCAGACAAGTGTGAGATATTGCACTTTGGAAGGACAAACCAAAGTAGAACGTACAGGGTAAATGGTAGGACTCTGAAGAGTGCAGTTGAACCGAGGGATCTGGGAATACAGGTACAGAATTCCCTAAAAGTGACGTCACAGGTGGATAGGGTCGTAAAGAGTGCCTTTGGTACATTGGCCTTTATAAATCGGAGTATCGAGTATAAAAGTTGGAGTGTTATGGTAAGGTTATATAAGGCATTGGTGAGGCCGAATTTGGAGTATTGTGTACAGTTTTGGTCACCTAGTTACAGGAAGGATGTAAATAAGGTTGAAAGAGTGCAGAGAAGGTTCACAAGGATGTTGCCGGGACTTGAGAAGCTGAGTTACAGAGAGAGATTGAATAGGTTGGGACTTTATTCCCTGGAGCGTAGAAGATTGAGGGGAGATTTGATAGAGGTGTATAAGATTTTGATGGGTATAGATAGAGTGAATGCAAGCAGGCTTTTTCCGCTGAGGCTAGGGGAGAAAAAAACCAGAGGGCATGGGTTAAGGGTGAAAGGAGAAAAGTTTAAAGGGAATATTAGGGGGGGCTTCTTCACGCAGAGAGTGGTGGGAGTGTGGAATGAGCTGCCGGATAAAGTGGTAAATGCGGGGTCACTTTTAACATTTAAGAAAAACTTGGACGGGTTGATGGATGAGAGGGGTGTGGAGGGATATGGTCCAAGTGCAGGTCAGTGGGACTAGGCATAAAATGGTTCGGCACAGACAAGAAGGGCCAAAAGGCCTGTTTCTGAGCTGTAATTTTCTATGGTTCTATGTTCGGCACAACTTGTGGGGCCGAAGGGCCTGTTTTGTGCTGTAGTTTTTCTATGTTTCTATGTTTCTTCCGTCGGGGAAAAAGATACAAAAGTCTGAGGTCACGTACCGACCGACTCAAGAACAGCTTCTTCCCTGCTGCTTTTGAATGGACCGACCTCGCATTAAGTTGATCTACACCCCTAGCTGTGACTGTAACGCTACATTCTGCACCCTCTCCTTTCCTTCTCTATGAACGGTATGCTTTGTCTGTATAGCGCGCAAGAAACAATACTTTTCACTGTCTCCCAGTAGACATGACAATAATGACTCAAATCAAATCGACAAGCTTCCCTCCATCGTGAGGTCAGGAGTGCGGATGTTCACCGATGACCTGCACAAGATAAGAACATAAGAAATAGGAGCAGGAGTAGGCCATCTAGCCCCTCGAGCCTGCCCCGCCATTCAATAAGATCATGGCTGATCTGAAGTGGATCAGTTCCACTTACCCGCCCGATCCCTATAACCCCTAATTCCCTTACCGATCAGGAATCCATCCATCCGCGCTTTAAACATACTCAGCGAGGTAGCCTCCACCACCTCAGTGGGCAGAGAATTCCAGAGATTCACCACCCTCTGGGAGAAGAAGTTCCTCCTCAACTCTGTCCTAAACCGACCCCCCCTTATTTTGAGGCTGTGCCCTCTAGTTCTAGCTTCCTTTCTAAGTGGAAAGAATCTCTCCACCTCCACCCTATCCAGCCCCTTCATTATCTTATAGGTCTCTATAAGATCCCCCCTCATCCTTCTAAACTCCAACGAGTACAAACCCAATCTGCTCAGTCTCTCCTCATAATCAACACCCCCTCATCTCCGGTATCAACCTGGTGAACCTTCTCTGCACTCCCTCCAAGGCCAATATATCCTTCCGCAAATAAGGGGACCAATACTGCACACAGTATTCCAGCTGCGGCCTCACCAATGCCCTGTACAGATGCAGCAAGACATCTGTACAGATGCAGAATGAATCCCACAGGCTCCCCGGGTGAAGGAATATCTCCTCACCTCCCGTCCTAAATGGTCTCCCCCCAATCCTCAGACTGTGACCCCCCCCTGGTTCTGGACTCCCCCCGACCATCGGGGACTCCCTCTCTGCATCTACCCTGTCTGGTCCTGTTAGAATTTTATAAGTCTCTATGAGATCCCACCCTCCTCATTCAAAGAACAAAGAAAATTCCAGCACAGGAACAGGCTCTTCGGCCCCTCCTGCACCGACCATGCTGTCCCCGACTGAACTAAAACCCCCGACCCTTCCGGGGACCGTATCCCTCTATTCCCATCCTGTTCATGGATTTGTCCAGACGCCCCTTAAAACTCACGACCGTATCCGCTTCCACTCCCTCCCCCGGCAGCGAGTTCCAGGCACCCACCACCCTCTGTGTAAAAAATCTGCCTCGTACATCTCCTTTAAACCTTGCCCCTCGCACCTTAAACCTGTGCCCCCCGAGGAACTGACTCTTCCACCCTGGGGGAAAAAGCTTCTGACTATCCACTCTGTCCCTCATCATCTTGTAGACTTCTATCAGGTCTCCCCTCAACCTCCAGTGAGAACAAACCAAGTTTCTCCAACCTCTCCTCATAGCTGATGCCCTCCATACCAGGCAACATCCTGGTAAATCTTTTCTGTAACCCTCTCCAAAGCCTCCACATCCTTCTGGTAGTGTGGCGACCAGAATTGAACACTATATTCCAAGTGCGGCCTAACTAAGGTTCTATAAAGCTGCAACATGACTTGCCAATTTATAAACTCAATACCCCGGCCGATGAAGGCAAGCATGCCGTATGCCTTCTTGACTACCTTCTCCACCTGCGTTGCCACTTTCAGTGACCTGTGTACCTGTACGCCCAGATCCCTCTGCCTATCGATACTCTTAAGGGTTCTGCCATTTACTGCATATTTCCTATCTATATTGATCAGTTATTGGGTTTAATATTGATTATTGATCAATTATTGGGTTTAATATTGATCATTGATCAGTTATTGGGTTTAATATTGATTACTGATCAGTTATTGGGTTTAATATTGGTTAGTGATCAGTTATTGGGTTTAATATTGATCATTGATCAGTTATTGGGTTTAATATCAGTTATTGATCAGTTATTGGGTTTAATATTGGTTAGTGATCAGTTATTGGGGTTAATATTGGTTATTGATCAGTTATTGGGTTTAATATTGATTACTGATCAGTTATTGGGTTTAATATCGGTTAGTGATCAGTTATTGGGTTTAATATTGATCATTGATCAGTTATTGGGTTTAATATCAGTTAGTGATCAGTCATTGGGTTTAATATTGGTTAGTGATCAGTTATTGGGGTTAATATTGGTTATTGATCAGTTATTGGGTTTAATATTGATTACTGATCAGTTATTGGGTTTAATATTGGTTAGTGATCAGTTATTGGGTTTAATAAGAACATTAGAAATAGGAGCAGGAGTAGGCCATTTGGCCCCTCAAGCCTGCCCCGCCATTCAATAAGATCATGGCTGATCTGAAGTGGATCAGTTCCACTTACCCGCCTGCTCCCCATAACCCTTAATTCCCTCAATGGTTAAAAATCTATCTATCTGTGACTTAAACACATTTAACGAGGTAGCCTCTACTGCGTCATTGGGCAGAGAATTCCAAAGATTCACTACCCTCTGGGAGAAGAAGTTCCTCCTCAACTCTGTTCTGAACTGACTCCCCCGTATTTTGAGGCTATGCCCCCTAGTTCTTGTTTCCATTGTAAGTGGAAATAACCTCGCTGCTTCTACCCTGTCTCGCCCCTTCATTATCTTATATGTCTCTATAAGATCTCCCCTCAACCTTCTAAACTCCAATGAGTACAGGCCCAGTCTACTCAATCTCTCCTCATAAGCTAACCCCCCTCATCTCCAGAATATTGGTTAATTGGTTAATATTGGTTATTGATCAGTTATTGGGTTTAATATTAATCATTTATCAGTTATTGGGTTTAATATTGGTTAGTGATCAGTTATTGGGATTAATATTGGTTAGTGATCAATTATTGGGTTTAATATTGGTCAGTGATCAGTTATTGGGTTTAACATTGGTCATTGATCAGTTATTGGGTTTAATATTGATCATTGATCAGTTATTGGGTTTAATATCGATCATTGATCAGTTATTAGGTTTAATATTGGTTATTGATCAGATATTGGGGTTAATATTGGCTATTGATCAGATATTGGATTTAATATTAATCATTGACCAGTTATTGGGTTTACTATTGATCATTGATCAGTTATTGGGTTTAACATTGGTTATTGATCAGTTATTGGGTTTAATATTGATTATTGATCAGGTATTGGATTTAATATTGGTTATTGATCAGTAATTGGGTTTAATATTGGTCATTGATCAGTTAATGGGTTTAAATATGGATCACTGATCTGTTATTGGGTTTAATATTGGTTATTGACCAGATATTGGGTTTAATATTAATCATTGATCAGTTATTGGTTTAATATTAATCATTGATCAGTTATTGGGTTTAATATTGGTCATTGATCAATTATTGGGTTTAATATTGATCACTGATCAGTTATTGGGTTTAATATTGATCATTGATCAGTTATTGGGTTTAATATTGGTTATTGATCAATTATTGGGTTTAATATTAAACATTGATCAGTTATTGGGTTTAATATTGGTCATTGATCAGTTATTGGGTTTAATATTGATCACTGATCAGTTATTGGGTTTAATATTGATCACTGATCAGTTATTGGGTTTAATATTGATCACTGATCAGTCATTGGGTTTAATATTGGTTATTGACCAGATATTGGGTTTAATATTAATCATTGATCAGTTATTGGGTTTAATATTAATCATTGATCAGTTATTGGGTTTAATATTGGTCATTGATCAATTATTGGGTTTAATATTGATCACTGATCAGTTATTGGGTTTAATATTGATCATTGATCAGTTATTGGGTTTAATATTGGTTATTGATCAATTATTGGGTTTAATATTAAACATTGATCAGTTATTGGGTTTAATATTAAACATTGATCAGTTATTGGGTTTAATATTGGTCATTGATCAGTTATTGGGTTTAATATTGATCATTGATCAGTTATTGGGTTTAATATTGATCACTGATCAGTCATTGGGTTTAATATTGGTTATTGACCAGATATTGGGTTTAATATTAATCATTGATCAGTTATTGGGTTTAATATTAATCATTGATCAGTTATTGGGTTTAATATTGGTCATTGATCAATTATTGGGTTTAATATTGATCACTGATCAGTTATTGGGTTTAATATTGATCATTGATCAGTTATTGGGTTTAATATTGATCATTGATCAGTTATTGGGTTTAATATTGATCATTGATCAGTTATTGGGTTTAATATTGATCATTGATCAGTTATTGGGTTTAATATTGGTTATTGATCAATTATTGGGTTTAATATTAAACATTGATCAGTTATTGGGTTTAATATTAAACATTGATCAGTTATTGGGTTTAATATTGGTCATTGATCAGTTATTGGGTTTAATATTGATCATTGATCAGTTATTGGGTTTAATATTGATCATTGATCAGTTATTGGGTTTAATATTGATCATTGATCAGTTATTGGGTTTAATATTGATCATTGATCAGTTATTGGGTTTAATATTGATCATTGATGATTAGCCACCTTTCCCCGGGGTCCTTCCCTCCGTCCCGTCGCGCTCCGATGACGCACGCAACGCACACCCAGCGAGCGAGCGAGAGAGGCGGGTTTCCGGTGGAAGTGACGCAATGGCGCCGGGGGGGGGGGGCCGGCCCATTGGGGTGAGGGTGAGGGAAGGCCGCACTTCCTGTTTCCGGTTCCGGTCCGGCGGAGCGGCGGCGGCGCGGGGGGAGGATGGTGCTGATCAAAGAGTAGTGAGTGAGGGGGGGGAGGGGCAAGGGGGGGGGGGGAACCCGGGGGGGGGGGGACCCGGGGGGGGGGGGAACCC
>NW_027594528.1:0-16406 GCF_964213995.1 Mustelus asterias | reverse complement strand
ATACCCCAGGGTGGATAAATACCCCGGAGGGGGGGATAAAATACCCCAGGGGGGGGACAATACCCCGGGGGGGAATAAATCCCCCGGGGGGCAATACCCCGGTGAGAGATAAATACCCTGGGGGGGGGGGTCAAATAATCCGGGGGGGAGATAAATAAATATCCCTGGAGGGGAGATAAATATCCCTGGGGTGGAGGGGGGATAAATATCCTGGCGGGGGGGACAGGGGAAATAAATAAATATCCCGGGGGGGGGGGGGGGGGGAGGGGATAAATACCCCCGGGGGGAATAAATATCTCAGATGGGGGATAAATAATAAATTCCTCGGGGGAGGGCGATAAATATCCTTGGGGAGAAAAAATACTCCAGGACAGAGGGGCAATTCCCTGGGTGAATAAATACCCCACGATCGGAGCCAGTATTTTCCCCCTCCCCCGCAATCAGTGCCATCTGGGTGAACCCGTTGTAAATCTCACCAACATGACGTCCCATCGGCCTGGTTTGAAAATACGGCAGGGGCTCAATATCAGGTGTGGGGAAGGGTCTTTAATCATATGCAAATGTATTATAATGTATGTAAATCAGTTCATGCCACTTGTGGGCCTGAACCTAATTACGTTGTTGAAGAGGGATGATGAAAATCCGAAGTCTCGATCTCACCGACGAACTTTGCAACTCTGGGTTCCTCTGGATATTGAGGCCCTGCTGCCGATCCTGCAGTCAGCGAATGCAGGTTCAAGATCCCTTGCATAGAGTTTTATAACTCATTGTATCATCCACAAACTCTGAAACTGTCCCCTGCACACCAAGATCTAAGCTAGATCATTGATTTATATTGGGAAAAGCAAGAGTCCCAGTATTGACCCCTGCGGAGCACCCCTACAAAACTTTCTCCAGCCCAAAAAAACCATTGTGCTTTACTCTCTGTTCCTGTTATTCAGACAATTTTATATCCACGCTGCTACTGTCCCTTTATTCCATGAGCTATAACTTTTCTCACATATTTGTTGAATGATAGTGCATCGAATGCTTTTTGAAAATCCAAGTACACCACATCAACAGTTTTACCCTCATTGACCTTTTCTGTTACCTCCTCAAAAAGCTCAAGGAAGTTAGTTAAACTTGTTAAAATTTCCCCATTAAAAATCCAAGTGCAGAAGGAGCCCATTCAGCCCATCAAGTCTGCGCCAATTCTTTAACAGGGTGTCGAACCAGGCCCTCTCCCCTTCCCTATCCCTGTAACCCTGCACATTCACCATGGCTAATCCATCTAACCTACACATCTTGGGATACTAAGGAGCAAATTTAGCATAGTCAATCCCAGTGGGATTGAAGGAGAGGGAGAGAGACAGTGGGATTGAAGGAGAGAGAGAGAGTGGGATTGAAGGAGAGAGAGAGTGGGATTGAAGGAGAGAGAGAGAGAGTGGGATTGAAAGAGAGAAAGGCAGTGAGATTGAAAGAGAGAAAATCAGTGGGATTGAAGGAGAGAGAGAGAGGGACAGTGGGATTAAAGGAGGGAGAGGGACAGTGGGATTGAAGGAGAGAGAGACAGTGGGATTGAAGGAGAGAGCGAGAGAGAGGGACAGTGGGATTAAAGGAGAGAGCGAGAGAGGGACAGTGGGATTAAAGGAGGGAGAGAGACTGGGGTTGAAGCAGAGAGAGAGAAAGAGCGATTAAAGGAGAAAGACATTGGGATTGAAGGAGAGAAACAGTGGGATTAAAGGAGAAAAAGAGACTGGGGTTGAAGCAGAGAGAGAGAGTGGGATTAAAGGAGGAAGACATTGAGATTGAAGGAGAGAGAGAGACAAAGGGATTCAAAGAGAGAGACTGGGGTTAAAAGAGAAAAAGAGACAGTGGGGTTGAAGTAGAGAGAATGTGATTAAAGGAGAGACATTGGGATTGAAGGAGAGAGAGAGAGTGGGATTGAAGGAGAGAGAGAGAGTGGGATTGAAGGAGAGAGAGAGTGGGATTGAAGGAGAGAGAGAGAGTGGGATTGAAGGAGAGAGAGAGAGTGGGATTGAAGGAGAGAGAGAGAGTGGGATTGAAGGAGAGAGAGTGGGATTGAAGGGGAGAGACAGTGGGATAAAAGGAGAGAAACAATGGGATTAAAGGAGAAAAAGAGACAGTGGGAGTGGAGGAGAGGGAGATAGACAATGTGATTAAAGGAGATAGACATTGGGATTGAAGGGGAGAGATAGTTGGATTGAAATAGACAGTGGGATTGAAAGAGTCATATTGAAAGAGAGTCCGTGGGATTGTAAAAGAAAGAGACAATGTGATTGAGGGTGAGATTGAATGGGATTGAAGGAGAGAGACTGGGATTGAAGGAGACATTGGGATTGAAGGAGATAGAGAAAGACAGATTGAAGGGGAGATTGAGATGGATTGACATAGACAGGGGGATTGAAAGAGAGACGTATTGAAAGAGAATCAGTGGGATCGTAAATAAAAGAGACAATGTGATTGAGGGTGAGATAGAATGGGATTGAAGAAGAGAGATTGGGATTGAAGGGGAGAGACATTGGGATTGAAGGAGAGACTGGGATTGGAGGCGAGAGAGACTGGGATTGAAGGAGAGAGAGAGACAGTGGGATTGAAGGAGAAAGAGATATTGGAATTGAAGGAGGGACAGAGTTGGTTTGGGAGCCCGGTGAAAAAGAGGTTAAGAACATAAGAACATAAAAAATAGGAGCAGGAGTCGGCCATCTAGCCCCTCGAGCCTGCCCCACCATTCAATAAGATCATGGCTGTTCTGATAGTGGTTTAGTTCCACTTACCCGCCCGCTCCCCATAACCCTTAATTCCCTTATTGATCAGAAATCTATCTACCTGTGACTTAAACCTATTTAACGAGGTAGCCTCCACTGCTTCAATGGGCAGAGAATTCCAGAGATTCACTACCCTCTGAGAGAAGAAGTTCCTCCTCAACTCTGTTCTAAACTGACTCCTCCTTATTTTGAGGCTGTGTCCTCTAGTTCTTGTTTCCTTTCTAAATGGAAAGAATCTCTCTGCCTCTACCCTGTCTAGCCCCTTCATTATCTTATATGTCTCTATAAGATCTCCCCTCAGCCTTCTAAACTCCAACGAGTACAGGCCCAATCTACTCAATCTCTCCTCATAAGCTAACCCCCTCATCTCCGGTATCAACCTGGTGAACCTTCTCTGTACTCCCTCCAAGGCCAATATATCCTTTCGCAAATAAGGGGACCAAAATTGCACACAGTACTCTAGTTGCGGCCTCACCAGTACCTTGTACAATTGCAGCAAGACCTCCCTGCTTTTATACTCCATCCCCTTCGCGATAAAGGCCAACATTCCATTTGCCTTCTTGGTCACCTGCTGCACCTGCAAACTGAGTTTTTGCGATTCATGCACAAGGACCCCCAGGTCCCTCTGCACAGTAGCATGTTGTAATTTTTCACCATTTAAATAATAGTCCAGTTTACTATTATTCCTTCCAAAGGTTGCTGCCAGCAAACCAGTTTCTGGAAGTTTCTTTCTCTGAGTGCCAGCATGATCGGACACTGCCAACATGAAATGAATGTGAATGCCTCATAAATGATCGGGCACTGGTAAAGTTGTGCCCAGTGTAAGGAGAACTTGCGGCTATTTGCAAAGTAGGTCAGACTGTAGTAAGTGTTGAGCTGGAAATGTCAGATATCCAGAAAGGCGATGGGGTTGAATTGGGGCAGCTGGATGAGGTTTAGGTGAGGTAAGGCTGTGTGCTTGTGCAGCCCTGGCAGGGTATTTTTTGTCTGCTGTAGGCGTTGCTGATGGCTGTTCTTTCTCTCTCCCCTCAGTGAGCTGGAATAGTTGAGTCTGGAGCTGACGCTGTTCCCCTTCCTCGCCAGTGAAAGCGCCCGAGCCATCCGAGCCACACACTCAAGGTGAAGGCGGAGAACAAAAAAAAACAAATCCTCGTAAAACTGCAAAATGGATGCACATCTTGCCCACAGTCTGAGCAGCCCGACCAGCCCATGCGACGATATGCTGAAAAATATCAGCAGCTTGGAGGCCATACAGCTGTGTGATCGAGAAGGTAAGGAGGAGGAATTCAAATGAATCCATGGAAAGCCAGCCGAGGGTGGCTCACGCCTGGTCATTGTCAAGTGCAAGGCATTTAAATTAGCTGCTACATTTCCCAGTGATTCGGTTTGACGCTCAGTTCTATCACTGAATACCAGCTAGCTTTTAATCCTGTTCAGTGGAACTGATGCGCCTTCATTTCTTGTAGCTTATTCCGTTTGTCTGACGGCTTTTCACAATGTCTATTTAATCACACAGCGCGCTTCGCCGTTTATTCTCTAATGTTTTAAAGCGAAAGGTCTACAATGGGTTTGTCCGGTGGAGTGGAACAGTTTTCACAATGTAAAGTGAGCGCCTTTTATGATTCGATATTCAGCACCATGGACAAGATAGGAAAGGGTCGCTCAGTGTACTAACTGCAGTGGGCAACCGAACAAAATAGATGTACTGTACTTGACTGCCGTGGATACAATGGTTGATTCAAACAAGGCATACACTTGAATTTGCCTTTTGTGGAAATACTTCAGTCCGTAGAAGAAAGCACACGTCTATGCAGGAAGGATTGCTTGAGATTAATGTTTAATTAGTAGCAGTTTAGGTATTTTTGTCGCATTGTTGGAATGACTGTCCAACTTCCCCATGTCAGTATCTTAAAAAAACAGAATAGCCACGCGATGACAGCTGTTTAACATAGCGTGTTTCAGTAATCATTCAGAAACATAACTTCATTTCAGTACAAAGCAATATTTCAAAAGCCTCAAGGTCACTCAGGTGCAAAAGTTTCTCTAGCATCCATTCATTCCATCAATAGTGTTTTGTATTCTTACTAAATGCCACCAACTACTCAGCTGGATATTTTTGAATAACATTGGTTTTTTCCTAAAGCAATAATGTAAAACACACCAAGTGCAGAACACTTCAATGACACAAATATACAAATACATAAAAATAAGTAGGAAGCTAAAGAGACCTATGTCAGCCCCGAGACACACAATTATAGATAAAAGTAGCTTCAAGTCAAAGCAAAGAAGCGGAAGAAAGTGTATGGGTATATCATCCCAAAATAACAAATCAGATTAGGGAGCATCCTACTGAAAGCCACAGACTGTTTAAAATATGTAGCAGGTGCTTCCACTGGGCAATAAAAATTTTGTTCCTTATCAATTCAGAAAATGGACCTTCAGGCTATATTTGGAGCCATTCAGAATGATTAGCATGAGGACTTTGTATTATTTGCTCAGGTTGAGCTATATTTCATGCACTCTATGTAAGAGATATTGAAGTGTCAGTTTACTTGAAGTGAAAGTGTTTTGTTTTAAACACAATGAAGCTTGCACCTTTTCTGAGAATCCTATTCTATGTTGGGCAAACCGAGCCAAGCTGTGAGAGTCTGTGGTATCTAGCTTTTCATTACATTTAATGAAATTCTTGATACTTACAGATGGGTGGAACAGCATTGGAAGGTGAATAGAAATTGATGAAAGCAGTATCCACTCTTGCAGACTAATCTGCCCTAACAATCTAACAAAGATTAATGAACTGTCATTATTAACAGATATGCTAGGATATTTCACATGTAAAATTCACTGTGTTTATATTTAATGGATTTCATTTATCACACAAGTAATTTTGATGAGGTTTGAGCAAATAAAGAACGTTATGTATAACTTTGCTTTATGTATAACCGTTCAATTAGATTTATCTTAGCTTTGGATATCTCAGCAGATCCTGTAACAGCTGCAGTTTCAACTCTTTATATTTCCAGTTTTTGCAGTTTGAGTTTTCTAACTTTACTAAGGTTTGCTAGAATTCACTGAATGGTATAAGATGGTAGTGGTCCATTCATTATAGAGAAATGCAGGAAGATGAAGTACTGAGGCCAGTAAGGAATCTTTAATTCGCATTGGCAGAGATGCAGCAGGGCGGAGGTGTTATAATGAGAGAGAGAATGTTTTTGGCAATATACAGAGGGCTGAGGGAGCTGTTAAGTCAGAGAGGAATCGTATTGAAGGTATAGCGTGTACAGGTTGCAGGTGCTCATTTTCAGAGGGCTGGTTAGGTAATAGCAACTGAAAATGGAGCTGAACAGGGGAACTAGAGCAGATGTGTGGAAGTTGTAAGTTGATACATTATAGTCCCAGAATCAGTGAAGACCTAAGTTAATTTCCTGAAAGTGCACTAATAACATATTAAAATAAAGTATAAATAATATTAAATGATACAAACCCTAATATCTTAGTTTAATTAATGTAATTAAAATAATAAATAACATTTGTATAATGTATATTTAATATACAATCTATAATATACTAAAGCATTATAAGAATATTAATCACAACTTATACAATATAATAAAGTCAGAAACATGTCAAATGACAGCTTGTTATGGGGAGCCACAATTGGGGATTGTTAAAACAGCCAAAGGCTTGAGCGCGACTCATTGCCGGAGACCTGAAGCTGATCTCGCTTCAGAAGCCAAACATACTGGGTAGATCAGAGTCAAGCTGGAGGCATGAAGCTAAGGCTCGAGGTGAGAAGTGAAAATTTCAGCTACAAAAGTATAATGAGATATAATTTTTAAAAACTCATTTGGAGCTAAACTCCAAAGTCTGCTGGATTAAATTAAGCAAAATTTCACACTGTTGTGTAATTTGGGGAAACTGAAGATGAATGTTCTGTACTTGAGATTTGACATAATCTTCTGTTATAACTAGCACCATACAAGGTGCAAAATTTTAATGAAATAAGATTTAACGTGTAGCCTTTAATACAAATATTTTTTGTGAAGTCTGTCAAAAAAAGTTTCTTCATTCTTGGCACCTATTGTACACTGTATGTGTATACTGAATTGGATCTGTCCTGGGCAAAGTGCATATCTGCATGTTGACAGCCGGTTTTGACATGGGTCATTGACCATGTGACTTTTTCTGCTCCATATGATTAGAAGAGCACAGTCCAACCTTGAGGCTGTGGATTGTTTCTCAATGTGGACATTCTTTCCTATCTAGTTATCGATGCTTATGGCTTGTTTGATGTTTCTAAAATTTTTCACCATTAAAATTTCACCTTGTTTGGTTTCAAGCCCTTCTTCAAAAAAGGAATATTTCAAGGTGTGGCCGCAAAATAGCTTTATGATAGGACAGAAGTATGATGCAAAATAGATTATTTGTTCTGTGAGCCAGGTGTATTTTGCTAATCACTTCAAAATTATAGTGCCCTCTAAGCATTTCCTTCTGACAGCTGAAATGGTTTCTGCAGATGGTGTGTCTGGATCAAAGCTGCAGTAGCCACTAGTGTTAAGTTAGTTCGTTTATTATTCAATCAATAGAATCATTGAATAATAGGGGGTACTTTATATGCTGATTTCATTTAGACCACATTGAATGTGGTTGTGCTTTCTAGGTGATGGTTGTGAACACCACCAGGAGAAGAATTTCATGACTCTTTAATGCATCTTTTGCTGTGGTGCTTATTATCTATGTATCTCCAAGAGGTCATCTTTTACTTCCAAGGACACACACGTATAATTCCACAACTGCCTTATGGTCTTTTAATCCCTACTTTGCCTTGTTGATTAAATCTGCTGGGATAAGAAGAGGTTTTTGAGAAATGTTTCACTTACTTCGCATCCACTTCACTTAGTTGGAGATCAGTAGCTGTAGTGTGGACTCCAGCCAGGGAGAATTCTGTTAGCATTGCTTGGCTCCTACGTGGCTGGAAACTAAATTTTCTTGTTTAGGATAAAACTCTGCATATAGCTGGATAATTGTATGAGTAGAACTATCTTCCAGCAGGTGTTTTACTGAAATTTTAATATTTTGGAAACACTTAAATTAAGATCAGGCTAGAATACAAAGGGCTGAATTTAAAATAGCTCATCATGGCAGGAAACATGGCAACTTGGCCCACTTAATCATGGGAGAGGCCCCACATCAGTGCCCTGATGGCAGCAAAACTTGCCATGATTAAGGTCGGAGGGCAGAAGTAGGTGACCTGGCATTCCCAGCTGCCTTAATAATTAGTAAGCCATTGACATCTGTCATCCCTGAATGCACACAGTTTACTGTTGGTTGAGGGAGCAAATGGAGGCTGCAGGGCTTTCTCCCACCCTTGGAAGGCCACCCAACATCCCATTTCACCTTCACTAGCCTTTGATCATCCTCAGTCTGTGGTAAGTGTATTGTTGCCAGCTGCCACCATTCCCACTGAGGAGCTGCTAGCCTCTGATTGTCTGACAGCTATCGGTTGGCGGAGCTTCCACCATCAGAGATCTTAATCATGGGCAAGGGCTGATGGTAGCCATTTCGATTTTGGGGCCTCCTACATGGAAGTGACAGGAGTTCTTTGCCGATACTCCAACCCATGGGCAAGACTTCATCAACCGACAGAATCCCGACCAAAGTGTCCAGGGGATCCAACACATCACATCAGCATTTGGCAAGCCAAGTTTGATATAACAGTAGGTTTGCATTCCGTGTGTTGTTACACAGATACAGTGTGACAGTATGTCCTTCACTTCAAAGTCAAGTTTGAGCTATGACTCTTGACATCACACTGCCAGTTCAAATACAAACTGCATGACGCCAATGCTAAACCTGCAGTATTCATGCACTCTAAGATAGCAAAACTGACTAAAGATTGTGGAGAGGATTTTCCGTTCGACCAGCAGCAGGCATTATGTTGGATGGGATGGGAAAATACGTAGTGTGGTCAAATGTCAGTTTCCTGCTGGTGTAAATAAAGATTACGATTTTCCCTGCCTGACATACACGGCGGGCTGGGTTGCCGGCTGTGCCATGTCTGGAACCACATTTATCTGCATTTGCATCTCATGAATGCTCACTGAAACCTGGCTCATTGAAATCGTGCTTGCTCCCACTCCAAATCCAACAGCCATGTCGACAACTAATTAGATCGTCGTGAATCATAACCGGATCTAACTGATGTGAATCTGGCAAACTGCAGCTTCAAGATTTGTGCATGCAGTGATTACCTTTCCCTGCATGAGCTTATGGCTCTCTAACACTGTGCCAAGGCTACTTAGGCAAGACTGCTGGGAAGGAAAGGGCTAGAAGACACACGCTTGACTGGGGGGCAGGGTGGAAGGTGGTGAATGGAGCACAGGAGGGATGCTGTGAACAAAGACACATGATTGGTGGTGATAGGAAGAGGGGGTATAAGTCTCAGGCAGTCCTGGGGCAGACAGTGTGCTTCATGTAGTCGGGACCAGAAAGCAAAGGCAGTGCTGGGGCAAAGCACATTGTGCTACATGAGTGCATGTCACGCGTGTCCTGGTTCCAGTCCAGGGAGGAGAGGGTCTGTCTGCTGTCTCGGGTCACATGGTGGCACAGTGGTTAGCACTGCTGCCTCATAGCGCCAGGGACCCGGGTTCGATTCCCGGCTTGGGTCAGTGTCTGTGCGGAGTCTGCACATTCTCCCCGTGACTGCTTGGGTTTCCTCCGGATGCTCCGGTTTCCTACCACAGTCCAAAAGACGTGCTGATTAGGTTAATTGGCCATCCTAAATTCTCCCTCGATATACCCGAACAGGCACCGGAGTGTGGCAACTAGGGGATTTTCACAGTACCTTCATTGCAGTGTTAATGTAAGCCTACTTGTGACTAATAAGTAAACTTTTTAAAAAAAACTTTTGTTGTATCAGTCGTGCACAGTGAGGTATGCTGGGCATGGTCAGTCACTCACATGTTTGGTTCCTGGGGGTTGGTCACTTGGTACTGGGCAGAAAATGGCATAGTCACAGTCAGGACTATGCAGCCTGTAGATGAGGACCTGGTAAGTAAGAGAGAGGTACTTGATGGTCTCATGGGGCGGGTCTCAGTAGGTCATTGCATAGGGTCTCAAGATAGGGAGGAGTGAGGTCAACATAGGGCACCCACAGAAAATATTTTGGAGGAGGACAAGGACCTCAGTAACCAATGGAATAACACAGATGAAAAATAACCTAGGAAAAATCTCACTGTGGACCAGTCTGCGGGCTTGTAGGAGTCGTCGACTACTGCACTTATGGGCTGATGGGAGGGGCACTCTAATACCTTCTGCTTCAGGTCTTGGAGAACAAGGCTCAGCTGAGACATTTAGAAAGATTCCAATGCCAATCAAAGGATTTAAGCAATGTAAGTCATGGTGCACATTCTTGCAAGAATCCATTATGGCTTGGGGCCAGATGTTAAATGGGTGTGGATGGCCAATTGTCCCTCATAGGAATGTGCAAAAGGCAGAAGGATCCAACTGTAAAGGGGCAACAAGTAAAGTACATTTGCAAAATGCACCAAATGACTGTACTCATCCAGATCCGACTTCTTCTGTGAAAGTGCTGTCATGCCTGAGCAGTGGGGTGTGAGGAACTGAGCTTCCAGTGATCCTTAAGGCTATGCTACAATTGCAACTGCTTCTGGATATTATTTTAGTTGTAAATAAATTTGACCATATATTCTTAGCCTATACACTACTTTTTGCCTTCAAAATATGGTGGCATCTTATATAATCTCCAATAAACAGTTTTCCAGAACTAGGGCTCAATCACACTCTGGAAATGCTAAACAGGTATTTTATAAGCAGCTAGATTTATGGGGAATAGCGTGAAATGGAACAAAAAATGTGTGTAGATGGAAGTACATCTGCACAAACAAAGATAAATGGCTGGAATAATCTGTTAGATACCAGCCAGAGTTGTAATTATTAATGGTTTTCAAAATAAGTTGCATGTTAGGTTAGGCTGATTGTGCTTTTAGCAATCTAGACTGTTATCATGTGATTCTGGCTTTTCCTGCCTGCTTTGTTTTTAAATTTGCTTAGTCGAGGTTCCTGATCACAACCAAACCTGCTCAACCGCCCAATCTTAAGTCCAGATACTTTCATGGAGGGTAAAACAGGATGGGGTGTAAAATCAGACCCGAAGCTGCCCTTTTAGTATCGGACTCTGGACATTGTTAAAGGGAGTATACCAATAAGACCCCCTGCATCCCAGTTTGAGTTTGATTCCTCATGAGCTTATGTTTGTTTCCTGTTTTGTCAATTTGACTTTATAAACCTAATCTTTAACCTGCAATATAGTCTTGGTTATTAAAGACGTATCAAAGTTTAAATACAGCCGGTCTTTCTCATACCTCTATCAATTTTTAACCTATCCACTATCTAAAATAGGACTTTGACACCATCCTCTTCCTTGGTAAAGACGTATACTACAGCACTCATTTAGTACATGAACCAAGCCCTCTGCCTCCGTGGCCCTAATCAACTTATTCCTGGAACTGTAAAGGGCCCAGGAGCTTCAGGGGTCCATAGATAATACCGTCCTCAGCCTTGGGCAACCCCCACACCACAGAACCAAGTCCCCAGCTGATAATATTTCTGACTCCCACTTACTGCCAAGAGAGGGCAATTGGAGTCAGAGGCCACAGGATTCCAGAACTAGACAGGAAGTTTCTCCACAACACAGTGAGGAGCGAGCACATCCGTGCTGCACTTATAGTCATTGGGTTTGCCCAGACAAGGCTACTGAAACAGATAAAACGCATAACACCCTGGCTGAAGGATGAAGTCTCCTCAGGACAGGGCTTTGCAAATAAATTAGCCTGAGAATGATGAATTGATGTAGCTAAATTGCATCACCACACCATAAGTGGCTCCAATAAAGATTAAACTCCAGGTAAATGGCTACCCCCTAGACATGGAGGTAGACACAGGGACCACAGTATCTATTATTGGAGAGCAAACCTTTAGGCGACTCTGATTGGGCATCTTGCCTTTAAACCTGCTGGACATCAAGGCTAGATTGGCCACATACACTGGAGAGCCCTTACATATTGTTGGGACCACTGTACTCCCAGTTACACACAGGCAACAGACTCCCCCTAATAGTGGTTCAAGGACCAGGCCCCAGTCTTTGGGAAGGGACTGGTGACAGAAAATCCACCTGGATTGGCAACAGATCTTTAAAGTGGGTACTGGCAATTTATATAAATTGGTTTGCCAAGTTGATGCCATTGATAGCCAAGTTCCGCACACATGAGGACGGCCTCAACTGGGATATTGGGTTCATGTCACACTATTTGTAATCCCCACAGCTTGCCTGGACCTGCAGAGTCTCACTGGCTGTCCTGTCTGGAGACAATACACATCTCTTTAGCCTGTCTTGATGCTCTCTCCACTCACATTGTTTTTATCTTAAAGACTTGATTAGCTGTGAGTATTCGCATTCCAACCATTATTCATGTAAATTGAGTTTGTGTCTTTATATGCCCTGTTTGTGAACAGAATTTCCACTCACCTGAAGAAGGTGCTTGGGGCTCCGAAAGCTTGTGTGGCTTTTGCTACCAAATAAACCTGTTGGACTTTAACCTGGTGTTGTTAAACTTCTTACTGAATTGATATAAAGTCATTGGGAAGTATCCCAAAGCATTCCAGGAAGGTCTCAGGAAGATTAGAGGCGCTAGGGCCAAGATCAATGTAGACCCAGACGGCTGACCTAAATACTTCAAGGCATGATGGCATAGTGGCTAGCACTGCTGCCTCACAGTGCCAGGGACCCGGATTCGATTCCCAGTACTGTCTGTGCGGAGTCTGCACATTCTCCCCATTTCTGCGTGGGTTTCCTCTGGGTGCTCCGGTTTCCTCCCACAGTCCGAAAGATGTGCTGGTTAGGTGAATTGGCCATGCTAAATTCTCTGTGTACTCAAACAGGCACCGGTGTGTGGCGACTTGTGGATTTTCACAGTAACTTCATTGCAGTGTTAATGTAAGCCTACTTGTGACCAATAAGTAAACTTTAACTTTTATGCCCTACATGTCAAAATAGAGGCCGAATTGGAATGTGGAAAGGAACTTGACATTATACGCTCAGTACAATTTACTGAATGGGCCGTGTTAGTTGTCCCAGTTTTAAAACCTGACAATTCGGTCCATTTCTGTGGGGATTATAAATTTATGTTCAACAGAGCCTCCTACTTAGACAGATACCCTGTGCCACGCATAGAAGACTTGTATGCAAAACTGGCTGGGGATCACACATTTTCCAAATTAGACATGATCCACGCCTACCTCCAGTCGGAGCTTGAGGTGTCATCCAGGAAGTATGTCACCATAAATACTCAGAAAGGACTGTATGAGTATACTCGCTTGCCCTTTGGGTTGTCTTCGATTTGCGCCATTTTTCAAAGGGTGATAGAGAACATCCTTCAAGGGGTGCCCAGAGTGGCAGACCATCTGGATGACATTTTAATCTAGGGAGCTGCTGCTAGGGAACATTTGGAGTTTGAGGAGGTCTCACAGCTTTTTTCTGATGCTGGCGTCCAATTAAAAAAGGGAAAAATGTGTGTTCTAGGCCAACGAGGTAACGTACCTTGGGTACAGAGTTGATGAGGATGGATTACACCCTGTCAAAGAGAAGATGAAGGCCATAAAAGGGGCTCCGACTCCAAGGAGCACAACGGAGTTGAAGTCTTTCCTCGGTCTCAAATTACTATGGAAAATTCATACCGGACCTGGCAACCCTTTTGGCACCCCTCCACATACTGTTTTAAATAAAATCAAAATTGGTTGTGGCAAATGCCACAAGAGAAAGCCTTTGCAAACAATTGCTGTCAACAAATTTACCAGCCCATTATGACCCTCTGAGACCACACATCGTAACCTGTGATGCCTCCCCCATGGAATAGGAGCAGTATTACTGCACTATTGGGATGATGAGACTGAACTTCCAATCACGTACGCATTACAAACCCTGGCAGATGCAGAGAAGGAAGTATGTCCAGAGTGAAAATGAAGTTTTGACCATGGTGTTCCTTGGCCGCGATTCTCCCATTGCGGCCTGCAACTTTTCTGGCGGGTCGGACTGGGAGATGCGCGTGCCGGCCATTTTGCGGGTTCCCCGACAGTTCTTTCGACCCGCACGCATCTCCCAGCCGGAGAAAAATGGCGCCGCCAGGAACTTGCTGAAAATCAGCGGGCCGCTGTTTAGCATGAGTTTGCATTCCTCTACATGCCATTATCGGAATCCACACGGCAATCTCCACCCACATCTATGTCTCCCACCTCTTTGGCATGATGTAATTTTGGCACGAATCAGAACGGACATTTAAAAGTCGCAACCTAGCATGGCAGCCTTGAACTGGCATGAGGTAGTAAGTGCTGCTAGCAGGGGCGGGGCGGGATGTTGTAGGCAGGCCCTGGAGATGACTGGTGGCCTTCCTCCTGCCGCCTTCAGGTTTTGGCCCATTGACGAATGACATCTCTCGGGGGGGCTTCCATTTCCTCACAGCTCCCTGGGTGAGGTTTTGTCAGGGAGTCCCACTCCCCCCCCCACCCCCCTCCAAGCAGTGCTAAAGCTGACTGAGAGAGGCAGCGTTGAGGGCTCCCGCTCCTCCTCAACCCCCCTCCAAGCAGCGCTGAAGTGCACTGAGAGAGGCAGTGTCGAGGGCTTCCGCTTCCCCCCCACTCCAAGCAGCACTGAAGCTGATTGTGAGAAGCAGCCTCGAGGACTCCCGCTTCCTCTCCCCCCTCCACAGCACTTTGCAGTGGCATTGTCTTGCTGCGGGGTGTGGTCAGGGACTCTACTAAGTGCTGGTGTTCCAGGATGGGGGAGGAGTGTACCATGTGCTGATTGAGGCCTAACCAGATGAAGCAGCTGCTGCTGCAGGCTGGGTTGCAGAGGTTCAGACATGAACTGCATGGAATCTGCTGTCACTGAGCACACATCTGATGCTGATTTGCAGTCCCTGCCCTGTGACATGGACCAGCAACACATGCCTGTAACAGATGCTGCAGTTGCACACAAATAAATGGCTCAAGGGTGCGCATTATCTGCACACTGACCTGCGTAATCTGTGCCAGCACTTGTCATGATGGGAATCTCTCACAACCATAATTGGGCCACGCATGGCACCATGGATTATGTGGGGTTGCTAGCACCCACAAGTGGGGATTATGGCCCAAGTGAGGGATCGGGATGGTGCTGGGTCTATGCAGCCAATGAGAATAATCCATTCTATGTCATTCTTTGCTCTTTCCAAACCCCACTGTGCAGATGGATTTCGGTTTGCTCGATCTGGAAATGGCCATGTTGGTAGCAGCAGGGGTGGAGGAGGAGGCGGCGGTGGCTCAGGAGGTGGCGAGCGTGGAGAGACCACCCCAAGAGTAGCCATCACCAGACCCTCAGGAAGGAGGGCAGGGGGCTGTCGCTGAGGGTCAGGTGGTGAGCAAGCAGGCTCCTGAGAGGGTGCACAGAAGGCAGAGGGTGCCGAGTGCAAGGAGGTACAGGCCCCACAATTCCTTCGAGGCCCTCTCAGAGGAGATGTGCTGTCGCTGGCTGCGCTTGTCCAAGACCACGGTGTGACACCTTTGTGAGGTGCTCTCACACTAGGCATACAGGGGAATGGCGGCCACCCACTCCCTGTGAACATGAAGGTGACGGCAGCCCTCAATTTCTATGCCTCCGGGTCATTCCAGGCTCCCAGTGGTGATCTAGCTAGGATCTCCCAGGCTTCCATGCACAGATGTGTGCGGCAGGTCACAGATGCCCTGTGTGCCCGGGCAGGACAGTTCATTAATTTCGATGTGGGCCGTGCACAGCAGGAGGCCCAGGCTCTCGGCTTCGCCTCCATCGCCGGGATCCCGAATGCAGGGCGCAGTGAATAGCACGGACATCACCTTGTGGGCCCCCCATGCAGGGCGATAGCGATTTGTGAACCGGAAGGAGTTCCACTCCCTGAACGTCCAAATCATCCGCGACCATTGGCTCAAGATCATGCAGGTCGATGCACGCCACCCAGGTGTGTCCATGACAACTTTGTGATCTGGCAGTCGGACATCCCTGGGCTCTTTGAAGACCAGCCCAGGCTCCCGGGATGGCTACTGGGTGACAAGGGCTACCCGCTAAGGTCATGGCTGACAACACCTGTGCGGAGGCCCCACACCGAGGCGGAGACCCGCTACAACGAGGCCCATGCATCCACCCGGTCCGTCATTGACTGGTGCATCGGCCTGCTGAAGATGCGGTTCCGCTGCTTGGATTGCACCGGGGGGGCCCTCCAGTATAACCCTGTGCATGCTTCATGCATCATCCTTGTGCAGAGCGCAATAAACATCGCCCAGCAGCAGGGAGACCAGCTGAAGCAGGAGGAGGAGCGGCGAGGTGGGCACCCCACCACATGAAGAGCAGAGAAAATACAGCAGGCAGCAATGGCAGGTGTCCGGTAGGGAAGGGCAGCGAGGGACGCCTGACTTGCAGCCCGCTTCACCTAGCTGGTGCTGTGTAGTGAGGGGAATGCAACCAACACACATCCACCACACCCCAGGAACAAGTGCAGCCGCTATTCCCCCTCCAAACTGATCTGGGCCCTCAAACCACCACATCACCCGTCC
>NW_027594527.1:0-16407 GCF_964213995.1 Mustelus asterias | reverse complement strand
CAACTCAGTAACCTGTTCCCACTTTCCCCCCATAACCTTCGCACCCCTGAAAACATACAGGGCGGGATTTTCCAGACACGCTTGTCCTAAAGCCGGAATTTCCTGCCTGAGGTCAACGGACTTTTGCATGGTTTGCCCCCGCACCCGCTACGATTCCCATGGGACAGGAAAATCCCACCCACAATGTTTTAACCTCAGCAGCTTTCTGTGGCAGAGAAATCTCATCCAATCTCAGTCCCAACATGTTTACCCCATATTCTTAGAGTGTTAGCTCTGGTTCTGGACTCCCCCATCATCAGGAACATCCTTCTTGCATCTACCCTGTCTAGTCCTGTCAGAGTTTCATAGGTTTCTATGAGAATCCCACCGCATTAGGTGGATTGGCATTGCTAAATTTCCCCTTAGTGTCCAAAGATGTACAGGTTAGGTGGATTGGCCATGCTAAATTGTCCCTTAGTGTCCAAAGATGTGCGGGTTAGGTGGATTGGCCATGCCAAATTGCTCCTTCGAGTCCAAAGATGTGCGGGTTAGGTGGATTGGCCATGCTAAATTGCTCCTTCGAGTCCAAAGATGTGCAGGTTAGGTGGGTTGGCCATGTTAGTTTGACCCTTAGTGTCCAAAGATGTGGCGGTTAGGTGGATTGGCCATGCTAAATTGCCCCTTAGAGTCCAAGGATGTGCAGGTTAGGTGGATTGGCCATGCTAAATTGTCCCTTCGTGTCCAAAATTGTGCTGGTTAGGTGGATTGGCCATGCTAAGTTGCCCCTTAGTGTCCAAAGATGTGTAGGTTAGGTAGATTGGCCAAGCTAAATTGCCTCTTAGTGTCCAAAGATGTGCGGGTTTGGTGGATTGGCCATGCTAAATTGACCCTTAGTGTTCAAAGATGTGCGGGTTAGGTGGGTTGGCCATGCTAAATTGACCCTTAGTGTCCAAAGATGTGCGGGTTAGGTGGATTGGCCATGCTAAATTGCCCCTTAGTGTCCAAAGATGTGTAGGTTAGGTGGATTGGCCAAGCTAAATTGCCTCTTAGTGTCCAAAGATGTGCGGGTTAGGTGGATTGGCCATGCTAAATTGACCCTTAGTGTCCAAAGATGTGGAGGTTAGGTGGGTTGGCCATGCTAAATTGACCCTTAGTGTCCAAAGATCTGGAGGTTAGGTGGATTGGCCATGCTAAATTGACCCTTAGTGTCCAAAGATGTGCGGGTTAGGTGAATTGGCCATGCTAAATTGACCCTTAGTGTCCAAAGATGTGCAGGTTAGGTGGGTTGGCCATGCTAAATTGCTCCTTAGTGTCCAAAGATGTGCAGGTTAGGTGGGTTGGCCATGCTAACCTGACCTAATGTCCACAGATATGCCGGTTAGAGGGATTAGTGGGGTAAATACGTGGGGTTATGGCCTGGGTGGAAAGCTCTGTCAGAGAGTCAATGCAGATTTGATGGGCTGCTTCTGCATTATAGGGATTCTAGAATGCTTCCTTACATTTCTTCTCTTCCTCATTCCTTCTCTGTCTTTCTCCTCTCTTTTCTTACCCCTTCTTTCCTCATCTCACAGGGTGGAACCTCTGCACCATCAGTGATACCATTGAAAAGATGAGACATTATACCACAACCCCGTCAGCCCTCTCACCCCAGGGTACAAAATCCCAGCGTCACTATTCTGAGTCCATCTCTGCTCAGTAGATCTCCATCCTCGCTGAGTTGTGGGATCCTGCCATGCACAATTTGGCTGCTGTGTCCCCTCCATCACAACAAAAGCATTTTGGCATTCACCTGAGGTTGTCAAAAGGCTTTAATAAATGCAGTTTCTGCATCTTTTTCATCTCAGTTCTCAATGAGAAATTTCTTCACCCAGAGGGTGGTGAATTCACCACCACAGCAAGTAGTTGTGGCCAAAATGTTGTGTGATTTCAAGAAGAAATTAGATTTCGCTCTTGGGGCTAAAGGGATCGAGGGATATGGAGGGAAGCGGGGATCAGGATATTGAATTTGATGATTAGCCATGTTCAAAATGAATGGCGGAGTAGGCTCCAAGGACCGAATGGCCTTCTCCTGATTTGATTTATTATTGTCACATGTGTTAGTATACAGTGAAAAGTATTGTTTCTTGCGCGCTATACAGACAAAGCATACCGTACATAGAGAAGGAAACGAGAGAGTGCAGAACGTAGTGTTACAGTCATAGCTAGGGTGTAGAGAAAGATCAACTTAATGTGAGGGAAGTCCATTCAAAAGTCTGATGGCAGCAGGGAAGAAGCTGTTCTTGAGTCGGTTGGTACGTGACCTCAGACTTTTGTACCTTTTTCCCAACTGAAGAAGGTGGAAGAGAGACTGTCCGGGGTGCGTGGGGTCCTTAATTACGCTGGCTGCTTTTGCGAGGCAGTGGGAAGTGTAGACAGAGTCAATGGATGGGAGGCTGGTTTGCGTGATGGATTGGGCTACATTCCCTATCTTTTGTAGTTCCTTGCGGTCTTGGGCAGAGCAGGAGCCAAACCAAGCTGTGATACAACCGGAAAGAATGTTTTCTATGCTGCATCTGTAAAAGTTGGTGAGAGTCGGAGCTGACATGCCAAATTTCCTTAGTCTTCTGAGAAAGTAGAGGCATTGGTGGTGCTTCTAGTTTCTATGTTTCTATCTGAATTCCTCAGTTAATCCAGAACAAAGCTGCTCACTGGACTGACACCCCATCCACCACCTTCGACATTCACTTCCTCCACCACGACGCCCAGACGCAGCCGTGTGAACCATCCACAAGATGCACTGCAGCAATTCACCAAGGTTCCTTAGGCAGCACCTTCCGAACCCATGACCACTGCCATCTAGAAGGGCAAGGGCAGCAGAGACCTGGGAACACCACCACCTGGAGGTTCCCCTCCAAGCCACTCACTGTCCCGACTTGGAAATATATCGGCCATTCCTTCACTGTCGCTGGGTCAAAATCCTGGAGCTCCCTCCCTAACAGCACTGTGGGTGTATCTACACAGTAAGAAGTCTCACAACACCAGGTTAAAGTCCAACAGGTTTATTTGGTAGCAAAAGCCACTAGCTTTCAGAGTCCTTCATCAGGTAAGTGGGAGTTCTGTTCACAAGCAGGGCATATAAAGACACAAATTCAATTTACAAAATAATGGTTGGAATGCGAGTCTTTACAGGTAGAAACTGGTGCACCTACACCTCAGGGACAGCAGTGGGTTTGAGAAAGCAGCTCACCTTCTCAAGGGGGCAATTAGGGATGCTTTACTGGTCGAGCCAGTGACGCCCACACTCCCATGAGAGAATAAATACAACTCTCTTATCAGGAAGATAAGTGAAAGTTGAGTCATTACTGAATTATTGCATTAATAACCTATATATCTCCTTTTGAGATGATTATTCCGAAACAAGAGATGGGAGAAATTAATATCGATATAAATAGCAACTGAAACCCTTTTGTATCTTGAGTATAAAGGTTTATTTGTACCGACTGAATGCTGTAGACCATAGCTTACAGTTTCTTTCTCTATTTCCAGTTTGGGTACAGTCAGAGCGTGAGAGTACTCAACTAAGAATTCAAATTTCCATTCCCCTGGAGGTTTCATTAGAAGAGGGGCAGATAGACACACTACAATGCTGCTCTGATACCACAGAAATAGAGTCACTGTACAAACAATGCTTCTGGACAATATCAGACCAGTTAATGTCTCTCCCCGGATCAAAGAACAGAGAACAAAGAAAATTACAGCACAGGAACAGGTCCTTCGGCCCCTCCAAGCCTGCACCGACCATGCTGCCCGACTGAACTAAAACCCCCTACCCTTCCGGGGACCATATCCCTCTATTCCCATCCTATTCATGTATTTGTCAAGAGGGTCATGGGATTTGTAAAAGTCACTATCGTATCTGCTTCCACGACCTCCCCCGGCAGCGAGTTCCATGCACCCTGCACCCTCTGTGTAAAAAACTTGCCTCGTACATCTCCTTTAAACCTTGCCCCTCTCACCTTAAACCCAAGTAATTGACTCTTCCACCCTGGGAAAAAGCTTCTGACTGTCCACTCTGTCCATGCCCCTCATAATCTTGTAGACTTCTATCAGGTCGCCCCCTTAACCTCCGTCGTTCCAGTGAGAACAAACCAAGTTTCCTCATAGCTAATGCCCTCCATGCCAGGCAGCATCCTGGTAAATCTTTTCTGTACCCTCTCCAAAGCCTCCACATCCTTCTGGTAGTGCGGCGACCAGAGGATCCAAGGATCCTCCTTATTATGCATGTCAGAGAGACTCAGAGGGTGGGATTTTCCGGCCACTCTCGTCCCAATCCCGCCCGACCCAAGGTCAATGGGCCTTTGCATGGTCCGCTGCAATTCCCGTGGAGGGCGAGAGGGCACAAATCCACCCAGAGCGGGAGAGAGAGGTCTGGCAGTGCTCTGTATTGACGGGAATGAGATAGAGCGACGGACAGTGGGTGTAAAACTCTGCACGCGGTCCCCTCGCACCCCAACCCGGCGCGACTGCACCATGTGACGATATAATTCAACTCAGAACCAGAACCAATCAGGAACAGTGAGACCAAAGATGGCAGCAATACAGAGAGGATCATGGGAGGATAGAAACATTAGCTCATTGGGGCAGAGGGTCATGGGATCCTTGGATCATTTGGTCATAAGTTTATAGGGGTGGTAGTGCAATTGGGTCATAGGGTCATGGCTTTATAGAGTCATAGCAATATAACTCATGGGTTCATAGGATCATGGGAACACATGGTTATGAGGGTCATCAGCTGATAGGCTCAGAAAATCATCGACTCATAGGGTCGTAGGCTGATATTTAAAACATTTATTCATTGGACATGGGCGTTGCTGGTCCATCCATAGTTACCCTTAGAGGGCAGTTAAGAGTTAACCACATTGCTGTGGCTCTGGAGTCACATGTCGGCCAGACCAGGTAAGGATGGCAGATTTCCTTCCCTAAAGGACATTAGTGAACCAGATGGGTTTTTCCGACAATGGTTTCATGGTCATCAGTAGATTCTTAATTCCAGGTTTTGTTTTTAATTGAATTCAAATTCCACCATCTGCCATGGTGGGATTTGAACCTGGGTCCCCAGAACATTAGCTGAGTTTCTGGATTAATACTCTAGCGATTATACCACTAGGCCATCCCCTTAGGTCAAAGGCTCATAGGGTCATAGGGTTTGAGGAACATAGAGTCACAGGCTCACAGGAACATAGCCTTATAGGGCTATGGGAATATAGGGTAATATGGTCAAAGACTGATGAGACCTGGCTCCTCAAGGTAGAATCTTCTTGTGATTATTAATGAAGTCTTCCAGTTCCTGTGGTGCCATCGATCTCCTGGAAGACTTTGTGGGCAGCAGCGGGCACCACGCCCACCATCTCCAGGGACACTGAGGACACTGTGGGACAGAGACTCAGAGTCTGAGAGGATTTCGGTAGAGCTAAATGATTAGTTCAGACGGGCAGCATGGTCGGTGCAGGCTTGGAGGGCCAAAGGGCCTGTTCCTGTACTTTAATTTTCTTTGTACTTTGGCCTTTGATCACTGGCAGAGCAAGGCAGCATCACCCACGCACAGTGAGTCAGTCAGAGTGACGGTTCTCAATGTGACCCAGTAATGGCCAATTGAATTTCCCCTGGCTGTAAGATGGACAGATGGCTTCAGTCTACTCAAAGGGAATGCAGCTGGTGTAGGGTCTGTGGCCACCCCCCCACCCACACATTCCAGATCACAACTATTCACCGTGACAAAATAATATTTCCCATATTAATATGTGAACCTTCTCCCCGTGTCTGCGTGGGTTTCCTCCGGGTGCTCCACTTTCCTCCCACAGTCCGAAAGATGTGCAGGTTAGGCGGATTGGCCATGATAAATTGTCCCTTGGTGTCCAAAGATGTGCAGGCTAGGTGGATTGGCCATGCTAAATTGTCCCTTAGTGTCCAAAGATGTGCAGGCTAGGTGGATTGGCCATGCTAAATTGTCCCTTAGTGTCCAAAGATGTGCAGGCTAGGTGGATTGGCCATGCTAAATTGTCCCTTAGTGTCCAAAGATGTGCAGGCTCGGTGGATTGGCCATGCTAAATTGTCCCTTAGTGTCCAAAGATGTGCAGGTTAGGGGGATTGGCCATGCTAAATTGCCCCTTAATGTCCAAAGATGTGCAGGCTAGGTGGATTGGCCATGCTAAATTGTCCCTTAGTGTCCAAAGATGTGGTTAGGTGGATTGGCCAAGCTAAATTACCCCTTAGTGTCAGGGGGATTAGCAGGGTAAATGCGTGGGGTCAGGGTTAAGTTGGGGTTAGGGTTTAGGATTGTTGTCGGTGCAGGCTCGATGGGCCGAATGGCCTCCTTTTGCACTGTAGTGATGCTGTAAATCGATGTAAATTGCAGGCACTATCATCAATCCCGTTAGCCATCTCCTCTGGAGGCCGACCTTTCCACCATTGGAAATCGCTCCCCCAATATTCAATCCAAAACATTCCTACTATTGAATGGTCCTCTCAAGTCTCTGTTTAACCCATCCTGCTCCAAGGAGTTAAATCCCAATGTAATGATGGATGCTTACAGAATCCATCAGGAACACAAGGGTATTTATTCACAAAGGAAAAGTGTCCGGAGGTTGGCACGCCCTCCCCTCTCCGCCAACTGCTCTGAAGCTACCCATCGGCTGCCCCAGTCCCTACATGTCTTCAGACTGTCTTCTGCCTAAGAGGGGACTCCCACCCCCTGGGGTGATTACTCACTCTCAGTCCCAATTGGCCCCCCAAGCCACGTGAGCACCTTCTGCTGTGTTGCCCTTAAAGGGACACTCATCGCATACACCACATCCCAGCCCCTCCGGTCTCTCCATATCATCGAAGCCCCTCCTTACTAGGATCTCCTCCGTGTAACGACTTTAACAAGTCCCATCATTTGGACCCCTTAGAATACGAGCTCCCTGATTAAGGCAGTAGTGGCTTGTCCAATCAGGGAGCCTGTGTACATAATGTGGAGTGTCAGGGTTACTGGCGCTAGGGGTTTATACTCTACACGAGGATGTACCTCTCTGGGTGCTGCTGAATATGTAAATAAATCTAAATTTGTTGAAGGGACACTGGCCTTGAAGGAACTATTACACTGTGGACAATCTCCGAGAGGCCTTGACATCCTTCTTGAAGTATGGCACCCAGAACTGAACACAATCCTGTGGTTGAGACCTAACCCAGTGTTTTATGAAGGTTTAGCGAGACTCCCTTGCTTTTGCACTCGGCCTCTTGTTTTCCCCTATAGCTCAAAGTTAAAGCAGAGTTTAAGTTTTGATTTGATTTGATTTATTATTGTCACATGTATTGGAATTCAGTGAAAAGTATTGTTTCTTCTATTTGGACAAAATGTACCGTTCATAGAGTACATAGGGGAGAAGGAAAGGAGAGAGTGCAGAATGTAGTGTTACAGTCATAGCTAGGGTGTAGAGAAAGATCAACTCAATGCGAGGTAGGTCCATTCAAAAGTCTGATGGCAGCAGGGAAGAAGCTGTTCTTGAGTTGGTTGGTATGTGACCTCAGACTTTTTCCCAACAGGTGGAAGAGAGAATGTCCAGTGTGCGCTGGGTGCTAGATTATGCTGATTGCTTTCCCGAGGCAGCGGGAAGTGTAGACAGAGTCAATGGATGGGAGGCTGGTTTGCGTGATGGACTGGGCTACATTCACGACATTTTGTAGTTCCTTGCGGTCTTGGGCAGAGCAGGAGCCATACCAAGCTGTGATACAACCAGAAAGAATGCTTTCTATGGTACAAAGTTGGTGAGAGTCGTAGCGGACATACCAAATTTCCTTAGTCTTCTGAGAAAGTAGAGGCATTGGTAGGCTTTCTGAACTATAGTGTCGGCATGGAGGGACTCGAACATCTGGGCACCTGGAAACATGAAGCTCTCGACCATTTCCATTCACAGTTCATCTGGGTCACCGTATTAATAGCCCAGTGACGTTACCCTTAGGCTAACGCCTCTCCTCAAGCACCCCTTCAAATGCTTCTTCACTTCATTCACTCCCGTGTGAGTTCTTCATTCTCCCTGTTCCTGTGTGCAGGAATTCCCCCTAAAACTCTATTGGTGCACAAGGTCGGAGAATCCCGGCAGACGTTCCGAGTTCATAGGACTCTTTTTCAGAGCTGAGGAAATAAAGAAAGGTGATGGGTTATGTAGAGAGGGTGGGCGGCGGAGGGGGGGCGGGGGGGGGGGTGGTGCGGTACGGTGGCAGAATAGAAGGTCAGGGATTGGTTAGAGCCGGGAGAGATTGACAAAGATGTCATGGACACAAGACAAAGGGAGTGTTAATGGTCGCATTGGAGACGGAAGGGTTGCTAATAGCAGCATTACGATGAGGCAGCAGAATGTGTTAATAGCAGAACAAGCATCAGTGGGAACAAAACTGAGGAGCAAGTGACAGATGGCCCTGTGTGTGGGGTGGGGGGGAGGGGTCGGTTGTATTGGGACAGACAAAGGGAACTGAAAAATGGATAAGGGGGTAAAGATGGAGAAGAAAGTTCACAGTGTAAAGTTTTTGAGTCCAGAAGGCTGCAAGGTGGTGAATCAGAAGATGAGGTGTTGTTGCTTCAATTTGCATTGGACATTGCTGAGCTGGCCTTGCTAGTTTAACCTCTTGTCCCCTTCGGGTTGTTTGAGGTAAATGTGTGTGTGGTAAGGGAGGGGGGGCGGGAAGGGTGAGGGGGGAGTTCCCCTAAGGACAAGAAACCTTTGCTGTGTTCATCTGCAAGCTTTGAACTAGATTGGATTCCACTGCCGCCCACCCCACTGGAGATCTGATATCCTGGGCCCAGTGAGTGGCTGGTGAAGGTGGGAAGTGAATGCGAGGTGTGGGTGGTTGGGTGAGGGACGATGGAGGGACATTCCCCCCTCACTGAGGAGGGAAAACACAGAGACTGGGTCAATCCGAACTGTCACTCAGCAGACATCTCACCCTCACAGTGGCTTGAGGTTCCCCGAGATCGTAGGAAGCTTTCGTGGTCTCCCTGTCAGTCAGAGAGACGCAGAGTGTAACTAAAGAGCAGACTCCTGGAATAAAATCACTCACTGGCCTCCAGTACCCGACACTCAGCGGCTGTTTGGGGTGATGCACCTCTGATCTCTGGAGCTACAAAAATGTGAGACTGCAGGGTGGAGTTGTTAAACCATTGCCCAGGTAACCCTATGGCCCAGAGTAATGTGCTGGGGACACGGGTTCGATTCTGGCCACAGGTCACTGTCTGTGTGGACTCTGCACATTCTCCCCGTATCCGCGTGGGTTTCCTCCGGGTGCTCCGGTTTCCTCCCACAGTTAAAAAGACGCGCTGGTTAGATGCACTTTCTTCCGTTGGGAATAATATACAAAAGTCTGAGGTCACGCACCAACCGACTCAAGAACAACTTCTTCCCTGTTGCCGTCAGACTTTTGAATGGACCTACCTCACATTAAGTTGATCTTTCTCTACACCCTAGCTATGACTGTAACACTACATTCTGCACTCTCTCATTTCCTTCTCTATGAACGGTATGTTTTGTCTGTATAGCGTGCAAGAAACAATACTTTTCATTGTATACTAATACATGTGACAATAATAAATCGAATCAAATCAAATCTCTGAGGGCGTGAGTTCGTATCCCGTCAAGGTAGCTGGTGTTAATTCAATTAATTAACTTCTGGAAAATTTGGAATTGAAGGCCGGAATGATACGAAAATATCATTGATCATCTAAAATACGTAACCCCATCTGGTTCACTCATGTCCTTTAGTGAAGGAAATCTGCCGTCCTGTCCCGGTCTGGCCTACATGTGATTCCAGAGTCGCAGCAATGTGGTTGACTCTCAACTGCCCTCTGAAATGGCCGAGCAAGACACTCAGTTCAAGGGGCAATTATGGAAGGGCAACCAATGCTGGCCCACATCTGATCAAATAATTCTCAAAAATGAAATGAGAAATGGAAATGGGCGGCACGGTAGCACAGTGGTTAGCACTGCTGCTTCACAGCTCCAGGGACCCGGGTTCGATTCCCGGCTTGGGTCACTGTCTGTGTGGAGTTTGCACATTCTCCTCGTGTCTGCGTGGGTTTCCTCCGGGTGCTCCGGTTTCCTCCCACAGTCCAAAGATGTGCGGGTTAGGTTGATTGGCCATGCTAAAATTGTGTTTAGTGTCCTGAGATGCGTAGGTTAGAGGGATTAGTGGGTAAATATGTAGGGATATGGGGGTAGGGCCTGGGTGGGATTGTGGTCGGTGCAGACTCGATGGGCCGAATGGCCTCTTTCTGTACTGTAGGGTTTCTGTGATTCGATGATTCTATGAAGTGAGAGCGTTAAGGATGGTGAAGGGCGAGGAGGAGAGGAATGAAGGGTGGGAAGGGGTGATTGGTGTGAGTGGAGCCTTGTAGGAAACATAACGCTGCACGCTGCAGGAAAGGATGTCCCGAGGCATGGTACATTGGGGAAACCATGCAGACGCTACGACAACGGATGAATGAACACCGCTCGACAATCACCAGGCAGGACTGTTCTCTTCCTGTGGGGGAGCACTTCAGCAGTCACGGGCATTCAGCCTTGGATCTTCAGGTAAGCGTTCTCCAAGGCGGCCTTCACGACACACGACAGCGCAGAGTCGCTGAGCAGAAACTGATAGCCAAGTTCCGCACACATGAGGACGGCCTAAACCGGGATGTTGGATTTATGTCACATTATCAGTAACCCCCACAGCTTGCCTCCTGGACTTGCAGAATTTCACGAGCTGTTCTGTCTGGAGACAATACACATCTCTTTAACCTGTGTTTAATGCTCCCTCCACCCACATTGTCTGTACATTTAAGACCTGGCTGGTTGTAGGATTCGCATTCTAATCAGTATTCTGTAATTTGATTCTGTCTGTTTGCACTGTTTGAGAGCAGATTTCCACTCCATCTGACGAAGGAGCTGTGCTCCGAAAGCTTATGTTATTTGCTACCAAATAAACCTGTTGGACTTTAACCTGGTGTTGTTAAACTTCTTACTGGGAAATATAAAGGCCAACCTTCAAGCAGTTGAACAGAATGGTTCTTATCCTCCGACATAAAGACCCGTGAAAGAGCTTTCAGTAATGGAATAACCGGGTAGGGGTTGGGGGGAAGGGGGGGGGGGGGGGGGGGGGGGGGGGGCGGTGGTGGGGGGAGGGGGGGGTTGGTGGGGGGGAAGGGGGGGCGATATGAGGAGAGCGCACAATTTCCTTGCTGGCAGTTTGACACAGCACTCTGTTCCACTAGGCCGCAAAGCCTCGCTGAGGTGGAGCGCTGAGTGATCCAAAGTGAAACCAGCCCCGTGCCAAGGGAGTAGAGCCACAGGGGGGACCAGGCCCTGGGTTGTGCCCGCTCTGTGTGTCAGTGAAGGGAGCCCAGGAATCGTTCTCCTCATGCCCCCAGCAGCCTGGGCCACCACACCCGCCCCCTGGGGAGCATGGGGGAGGGGAAGGAGAATTCCCCACCCACACCACCACTTCCCACAGATCCGCTGAGCAGAAAGGCTTCAGATTACTCAGCCTGGGGCCTGCAATGTCACAGTAAGAGGTGTTTACACCCCTGAGTAAATAACAGGAATCTACAGCAACAACAGATAAGCTGCACTGATGCGTGGGGGCTTTTTGAAATTGCTTTGAAGTCAGTAGAGGTGCCAATATATTCACACTGTGGTCAAACCTCAAAGAGCAGACACAAACAGGAACAAAAAAAACTACCTCCCACCCAAAGATGTTCACTTCATCCTGTGTTACTCAGGATCCAAGCCCTCACTAGACGCCAGTCAAACCTCACCCGCGCTATTTAAATAAATCAGCAGGTTGTGAGGAGAGAAGATTAATATTTTTCTGCCCGTCATTCCTTGTTTTCCACAGAAAAGGACAGAAAGAGGCCATTCAGCCCATCATCTCTGACAAGAAAAGAGAAAATAGAAACCAGTCACTCATTTAGGGCGGCATGGTGACACAGTGGTTAGCACTGCTGCCTCACCGCACCAGTTCGATTCCCGGCTTGGGTCTCTGCCTATGTGGAGTCTGCACCTTCTCCCCGTGTCTGCGTGGGTTTCCTCCAGGTGCTCCGGTTTCCTCCCACAGTCCAAAGATGTGTGGATAAGGTGGATTGGCCATGCTAAATTGACCCTTAGTGTCAGGGGATTAGCGGGGTAAATATGTAAGGTTACGGGCATAGGGCCTGGGTGGGATTGTGGTCGGTGCAGACTCGATGGGCCGGATGGCCTCCTTCTGCACTGTAGGGATACTATGATCCTATTTAAATCCCAGTTCTCCAGCGCCTAGTCTGCGGCCTTTCAAATGCAGATCCAGGTGCCTTCAAAAGTTGGTGTGGAGATGCCGGCATTGGACTGGGGTAAACACAGTAAGAAGTCTCACAACACCAGGTTAAAGTTCAACAGGTTTATTTGGAACCATGAGCTTTCGGAGCGCTGCTCCTTCATTAGGTGAGTCCTGATAAAGGAACCGGCTCCCCATCACCTGATGAAGGAGCAGCGCTCCAAAAGCTCATGATTCCAAATAAACCTGCGTGGTTTAAAATGTGGAGTATTGGAGAAAGGACCGGGTGAGGACGGCAGATTTCCTTCCCTAAAGGACAGTAGTGAACCAGATGGGTTTTTCTGACAATCGACAATGGTTTCATGGTCATCAGTAGATTCTTAATTCCATATTTTTTTTATTGAATTCAAATTCCACCATCTGCCGTGGCGGGATTCGAACCCGGGTCCCCCGAACATTTGCTGAGTTTCTGGATTAATAGACTCGTGATAAGACCACCAGGCCATTGCCTTCCCCGATCCTTATTGATCAAGAACCTATCTATCTCTGTCTTTAAGACACAGACAGGTAGGTTCTTGATCAATAAGGAGATCGAGGGTTACGCCAGAAAGGCAGGAGAATGGGGATGAGAAAAATATCATCCATGATTGAATGACGGAGCAGACTCGATGGGCCGAGTGGCCTAATTCTGCTCCTATATCTTATGGTCAGTGAAACAGTGGCATTGACAAAACCCCGGGCTGGGTAGAGTTAGGTGCTGAGTGACATTGTGGAGGAAGGTTCAGTTAGCTGGGCCCTCTGACCACATCACTGGACATTTCCCCTGCTTTGTCCCCAATCTGGTATCTTTGAACTCCTCATCCGGAATGTTGTGGGCGTCGGTGGGGTGGTTTTTGCTGACAAAATATTAAAAGTTCCCGACCCTATCCTGTTCTGACTGGCTTCAAACATTCTGCCCCCCGACCCCAATTCTCCCCATCCCACCCACCTTCCCCCACCAACAGCACCGGGCGATGGGACAGGGAGTTAGACCGACATAGGGGCAGCACAGGCCTCTTTTTACCTTGCTCGAACGGCGTTTCCCCATCCGTGTCTTGCACCCTGGGTTTTCTTTCTTGAAGTGAGAGATATTGAAATCAGTCACACTTTTGGGATTTAAATCTAAACGGTGATTGGGGCGGTTTGCGGGGAGCTCGAGTGGTTGTGCATTATTAACAAAGATCAAAGAACAATCCAGCACAGGAACAGGCCCTTTGGCCCATCAAGCCTGCTCCGATATGTGGTTTCTGTTCGCCTCCCATTCATGTCTCTTTCAAGATACATCTTGAATGTTGGTAATGTGCCTGCTTCCACCCGCTCCACTGGCAGTGCGTTCCAGGCACCCACCACCCTCTGTGTGAAACACTTCCCCCGCACATCTCCCTTAAACTTCCCCCTCTCACCTTGGACCCGTGCCCCCTTGCAATTGACACTTCCACCCTGGGGAAAAGCCTCTGACTATCTATCCTGTCTAAGCCTCTCATAATCTTGTAGACCTCCATTATGTCTCCCCTCAGCCTCCGTCTTCCCAGTGAAAACAATCCTAGCTTATCCAACCTCTCCTCATAGCCAACACCCTCGAGACCAGGCACCATCCTGGCAAACCTACTTTGCACTCTCTCCAAAGCTTCCGCATTCGTCTGGTCGTGTGGCAACCAGAATTGCACACAGTACTCCAAATGTAGCCTAACTAAAGTTTTATACAGCTGGAACATTATTGGATAGGCACATGCCACACCAGGATGATAGGGAGTGGGATAGCTTGATCTTGGTTTCAGATAAAGCTCGGCACAACATCGTGGGCCGAAGGGCCTGTTCTGTGCTGTACTGTTCTATGTTCTATGTTCTAACATAACTTGCCAACTTTTATACTCCATGCCACAGCCGATGAAGGCAAGAATGCCGTCTGCCTTCTTCACCACCTTATCCACCTGTGTTGCCATTTTTAGGGAACTGTGGACCTGCACACCCAGATCCCTCTGTATGTTAATGTCCCTGAGGGTTCTGCCATTTACAGTATAATTCACACCTGAATTTGATCCTCCAAAATGCATCACCTCGCATTTGTCCGGATTAAACTCCATCTGCCATTTCTCTGCCCAAGTCTCCAATCTATCTCTATCCTGCATTATCCTCTGACAACTCTAAAACAGGCCTCCTGATTTTCTGGGGCCTATTCTCTGCTCTGACTGAAGATTACAATCTCTTTCCCAATCTGCAGTGGGAAGGAGACTTCACCACTCTTGTGGGGGGTGGAAGAAACAAGCTTGGAGTTTAATCCGGATAAATGCGAAGTGATGCATTTTGGAAGAAATAATGTAGGGAGGAGTTATACAATAAATGGCAGAGTCATCAGGAGTATAGAAACACAGAGGGACCTAGGTGTGCAAGTCCACAAATCCTTGAAGGTGGCAACACAGGTGGAGAAGGTGGTGAAGAAGGCATATGGTATGCTTGCCTTTATAGGACGGGGTATAGAGTATAAAAGCTGGAGTCTGATGATGCAGCTTTATAGAACGCTGGTTAGGCCACATTTGGAATACTGCGTCCAGTTCTGGTCGCCACACTACCAGAAGGACGTGGAGGCATTAGAGAGAGTGCAGAGAAGGTTTACCAGGATGTTGCCTGGTATGGAGGGTCTTAGCTATGAGGAGAGATTGGGTAGACTGGGGTTGTTCTCCTTGGAAAGACGGAGAATGAGAGGAGATCTAATAGAGGTATACAAGATTATGAAGGGTATAGATAGGGTGAACAGTGGGAAGCTTTTTCCCAGGTCGGAGGTGACGATCACGAGGGGTCACGGGCTCAAGCTGAGAGGGGCGAAGTATAACTCCGACATCAGAGGGACGTTTTTTACACAGAGGGTGGTGGGGGCCTGGAATGCGCTGCCAAGTAGGGTGGTGGAGGCAGGCACGCTGACATCGTTTAAGACTTACCTGGATAGTCACATGAGCAGCCTGGGAATGGAGGGATACAAACGATTGGTCTAGTTGGACCAAGGAGCGGCACAGGCTTGGAGGGCCGAAGGGCCTGTTTCCTGTGCTGTACTGTTCTTTGTTCTTTGTTCTTGCATTTACATAGCACCTTCAGCAAAGCCGCAAAGCCTTCTGCAGCCTTGAGGTGCATTCAAAGCGTACCCCACCATTGCAAGATTGGCCAAACATGATAACCAATTTGCCTGCAGCCAAGTCCCACACAGGCCCCTGATAATGGCCAGATAATCTGCTGTTGATTTTGATTTGATTTGATTTATTATTGCCACATGTATTAACATACAGTGAAAAGTATTGTTTCTTGCGCATTGTACAGACAAAACATACTGTTCATAGAGAAGGAAAGGAGAGAGTGCAGAATGTAGTGTTACAGTCATAGCTAGAGTGTAGAGAAAGATCAGCTGAATGCGAGGTAGGTCCATTCAAAAGTCTGACAGCAACAGGGAAGAAGCTGTTCTTGAGTCGGTCGGTACATGACCTCAGACTTTTGTATCTTTTTCCCGACGGAAGAAGATGGAAGAGAGAATGTCCGGGGCGCGTGGGGTCCTTAATTATGTGGCCGCTTTGCCGAGGCAGCAGGAAGTGTAGACAGAGTCAATGGATGGGAGGCTGGTTTGTGTGATGGGCTGGGCTACATTCACGACCTTCCTTGCGGTCTTGGGCAGAGCAGGAGCCAGACCAAGCTGTGACACAACCAGAAAGAATGCTTTCTATGGGGCATCTGTACAATTTGGTGAGAGTCGGAGCTGACATGCCAAATTTCCTTGTCTCCTGAGAAAGTGGAGGCGTTGGTGAGCTTTCGTAACTATAGTGTCAGCATGGGGGAACCAGGACAGGTTGCTGGTGATCTGGACACCTAAAACCTTGAAGCTCTCGACCCTTTGTACTTTGTCCCCATTGATGTAGACAGGGGCATGTTCTCCTTTACGCTTCCTGAAGTCGATGACAATCTCCTTTGTTTTGTTGACATTGAGGGGGAGATTATTGTTGCCGCACCAGTTCACCAGATTCTCTATCTCATTCCTGTACTCTGTCTCGTCATTGTTTGAGAACCGACCCACTATTTTATTCAGGGATGAATGTTGGCCAGGATACT
>NW_027594526.1:0-16410 GCF_964213995.1 Mustelus asterias | reverse complement strand
TCTCTCCTCACACTCTCTCCCTCTCTCTCACTCTCTCTCTCTCACACACTCTCTCTCACCACTCTCTCCCTCTCTCTCACACTCTCTCCCTCTCTCTCACAACACTCTCTCTCACACACTCTCTCCCTCTCCCACACTCTCCCTCTCTCTCACACTCTCTCCCTCTCCCTCTCTGTCTCACACTCTCTCCCTCTCTCTCACACTCCCTCTCACACACTCTCTCCCTCTCCCACATCTCTCCCTCTCTCACACTCTCTCCCGCTCTCACACTCTCTCCCTCTCTCTCACTCTGTCTCACACTCCATCTCACACACTCTCTCCCTCTCCCACACTCTCCCTCTCTCTCACACTCTCTCCCGCTCTCACACTCTCTCCCTCTCTGTCTCACCACTCTCCCCTCTCTCTCTCACACACACTCTCTCTCACACACTCTCTCCCTCTCTCTCACACTCTCTCCCTCTCTCTCACACTCTCTCCCTCTCTCTCACACACACTCTCTCTCACACACTCTCTCCCTCTCCCACACTCTCCCTCTCTCTCACACTCTCTCCGCTCTCACACTCTCTCCCTCTCTGTCTCACACTCTCTCCCTCTCTCTCACACTCTCTCCCTCTCTCTCACACTCCTCTCTCCCACACTCTCCCCCTCTCCCACACTCTCCCTCTCTCTCACACCTCTCTCCCGCTCTCACACTCTCTCCCTCTCTGTCTCACACTCTCCCTCTCTCTCTCACACTCTCTCCCTCTCTCTCACACACACTCTCTCCCTCTCTCTCACACGCTGTCCCTCTCTCTCACACTCTCTCCTCTCTCTCTCACACTCTCTCCCTCTCTCTCACACACACTCTCTCTCTCACACACTCTCTCCCTCTCTCTCACACGCTGTCCCTCTCTCTCACACTCTCTCCCTCTCTCTCACACTCCTCTCTCTCACACTCTCCCCCTCTCCCACACTCTCACTCTCTCTCCCTCTCTGTCTCACACTCTCTCCCTCTCTCTCTCCCCTCCTCCCCTCTCCACACTCTCTCCCTCTCTCTCACACTCTCTCCCTCTCACTCTCTCTCACACTCTCTCCCTCTCTCTCACACTCTCTCCCTCTCACTCTCTCTCACACTCTCTCCCTCTCTCACACTCTCTCCCTCTCACTCTCTCTCACACTCTCTCCCTCTCTCTCACACTCTCTCCCTCGCTCTCACACTCTCTCCCTCTCTCTCACACTCTTTCCCTCTCTGTCTCACACTCTCTCCCTCTCTCCCACACTCTCACACTCTCCCACACTCTCCCTCTCTCACACTCTCTCCCTCTCTGTCTCACACTCTCTCCCTCTCCCACACTCTCCCTCTCTCTCACACTCTCTCCCTCTGTCTCACTCTCTCCCTCTCTCTCACACTCTCTCTCTCTCTCACACTCTCTCCCTCTCTCTCACACACTCTCTCTCTCTCTCACACTCTCTCACACACTCTCCCTCTCTCTCACACTCTCTCCCTCTCTCTCACACTCTCCCTCACACTCTCTCCCTCTCTGTCTCACACTCTCTCCCTCTCTCTCTCACTCTCTCCCTCTCTCTCACACTCTCTCCCTCTCTGTCTCACACTCTCTCCTCTCTCTCTCACACTCTCTCCCTCCCTCTCACACACTGACACACACGTCCCGAGTCAGCCATCCTGCCAACTGAGCGAACTACTCTGCCTCCAGCTTGCGCCAGTTGGCATCTGACCAACACAGATCCTTCACCAACCCGGGACACCCCCTCCTGACCAATCGAGTGCTGCATTTGAGCTTGGCTGCCATTATAGGGAACATGTTGGCCACCATGGGCACAGCAAGATCCCAGCAGGGGCGATGGCTGGACGGTCCCTTATAATGCGGGGTGCGGGGAGGGACAGTGGTATATTAGTCTTGAGAAAGCAGGTGGCGGCTGCGTTGATTGGCTATTTGACTACCTGCGGCATCGCGTTTGCAATGGGATTGCTCCCACTCCCCTCTCACCCCCACTCCCCTCTCACCCCCCCCCCCCTCGCACACCCCACCTCCAAAATGGCGGCTGTGGGATCTTTCTCAACATCCACCCGGGGTGGGGAACAGTGGGCTTGTTTTGTCATCCGACAGACAGCACTGCTGACAGTGCAGCACTCCCCCAGTTTGGTACAAGGTTCATAGAATCATAGAAATCATAGAAACCCTACAGTGCAGAAGGAGGCCATTCGGCCCATCGAGTCTGCACCGACCACAATCCCACCCAGGCCCGACCTCCACATATTTTACCCACTAATCCCAGGACTCTAAGGGGCAATTTTTTAGCATGGCCAATCAACCTAACCCGCACATCTTTGGACTGTGGGAGGAAACCGGAGCACCCGGAGGAAACCCACGCAGACACGAGGAGAATGTGCAAACTCCACACAGACAGTGACCCGAGCCGGGAATCGAACCCGGGACCCTGGAGCTGTGAAGCAGCAGTGCTAACCACTGTGCTACCGTGCCGCCCAACCACTGTGCTATCGTGCCGCCCCAAATTGGTTCTGAATCCAATGATGAGATGCCTTTTCCTCCAGCTTTTCTTTTGGGAAGTCACAACCGCGTGTTGGTTTATTCCAAACCATCCGGATTTTAAAACATTTTTAAGCCGGGAATGGAACCCGGGTCCCCGGCGCAGTGAGAGAGCAGTGCTAACCACCGAGCTGCTATATGTATTGTGTTGTAATTGTATTGCTACGGTGAAGTTTGAATAGATTAATATTAATTAGTGTTAAGTATCTTTAGCACGATCAGAGGTGGAAACAGGGCCTTCCGCCCAACTTGTCATAAGACATAGGAGCAGAATGAGGCCACTCGGCCCATCAAGTCTGCTCCGCCATTCAATCATGGCTGATATTTTTCTCATCCCCATTCTCCTGCCCTTTTCCCCATAACCCCTGATCCCCTTATTAATCAAGAACCTGTCTATCTCTGTCTTAAAGACACTCAATGTCCATGCCGCCCAGTTTTTACCAATAAGCTAATCTCAATTGCCCGCGTTTGGCCCATATCCCTCTATACCCAGCTTACCCATGGAGCTGTCTCAATGCTTTAAGCACTGCTGCGCCCCAGCGCCAGGGACACGGACTCGATTCCTGGGTCCCTGGTGCTGGGGCTGCCTCCCACAGTCTGAAAGACGTGCTGGTTAGGGTGGATTGGCCGTGCTAAATTCTCCCTCAGTGTGACCCGAACAGGCGCTGGAGTGTGGCGACTGGGGGATTTTCACCATAACTTCATTGCTGGGCGGCACGGCAGCACAGTGGGTTAGCACTGCTGCTTCACAGCACCAGGGACCTGGGTTCGATTCCCGGCTTGGGGTCACTGTCTGTGCGGAGTCTGCTCGTTCTCCCCCCGTGTCTGCGTGGGTTTCCTCCGGGTGCTCCGGTTTCCTCCCACAGTCCGAAAGACGTGCTGGTTAGGGTGCATTGGCCGTGCTAAATTCTCCCTCAGTGTTACCCAGACAGATGCTGGAGTGTGGTGACTAGGGATTTTTGCAGTGTTAATGTGAGCCGACTTGTCGCACTGATAAATAACATCTCATTCAAGGTTGACGTCTGGCCCACCAAACATATCCAAAATTGGCACAGTGGGTTAGCACCGCTGCCTCACAGGTCCCTGGAGCTGTGAAGCAGCAGCGCTAACCACTGTGCTACCGTGCCGCCCACTTCATTGAGCTGTTAACGCAAGCCTTACTTGTGTCACTAATAAATAAAGTTTAAACTTAAATTCTCCCTCAGTGTTACCCGAACAGGCGCCGGAGTGTGGCGACTAGGGGGATCTTCACAGTAACTTCATTGCAGTGTTAATGTAAGCCTACTCGCGACGCTAAAATACATTTTAAAATAAATATATGGTTGCACTTTGATTCTGTGCTGCTCTATCTTGGAAGAAAATTTGATTTAAAACAAGATCCTTAAAATAACAACCTGCATTAACCTCGCGCCCATAACACAATGAAACACCTCAAGACACTCCACAGGGACGATAGTTTCGACATGTCTTTTGAGGGGGAAAGCGAGGTGGAGAGGCAGAGGGGAGAATTCCCGAACCTGGGGCGGCACGGGGTGGCACAGCGGGTTAGCGCTGCTGCCTCACAGCGCCAGGGACCCGGGTTCGATTCCCGGCTTGGGTCACTGTCTGTGCAGAGTCTGCACGTTCTCCCCCCGTGTCTGCGGGGGTTTCCTCCGGGTGCTCCGGTTTCCTCCCACAGTCTGAAAGACGTGCTGGTTAGGGTGCATCGGCCATGCTAAATTCTCCCTCAGTGTTACCCAAACAGGCGCCAGGAGTGTGTGGCGACTAGGGGGATTTTCACAGTAACTTCATTGCAGTGTTAATGTGAGCCGACTTGTCGCACTGATAAATAACATCTCATTCAAGGTTGATGTCTGACCCACCAAACATATCCAAAATTGGCACAGTGGTTAGTACAGCTGCCTCACAGCGCCAGGGACCCGGGTTCGATTCCCGGCTTGGGGTCACTGTCTGTGCGGAGTCTGCACGTTCTCCCCCCCCGTGTCTGCGTGGGTTTCCTCCGGGTGCTCCGGTTTCCTCCCACAGTCCGAAAGACCGTGCTGGTTAGGGTGCATCGGCCGTGCTAAATTCTCCCTCAGTGTTGCCCGAACAGGCGCCAGGAGTGTGTGGCGACTAGGGGGATTTTCACAGTAACTTCATTGCGGCGTTAACGTAAGCCTTACTTGTGATAATAAATAAACTTTTAACTTGAAAGCTCCCGAGGAGAAACGATGGGCTGGGAGGTCGAAAACAATCCAGAGGTACAGAACACAAGAATGTTGCTTTATTCAAATCAAAGATCAAATCCAAACTTCCTCCCCGTTGGTCAACTGTTGCTGTGAAGTTACCAGTTCAAAACTAACCCCCACAAACTTCTACGTATTCACCGCGTTATCACCGCCCTTGGGGACGAAACCGGACGGATCAAGGCAGCAACCAACAAACGCAACCGGAGTAGAGAAGGATTGGAAAAGTTCGGGGGTTTAAAAAAAAAATTGCATTTAATTAATTCTTTTTTTTTTAAAAAGAAGAACTGGCCCCCCTACCTCGGGTCAGAGTTTATAGTCTCAACCCCTTCCCTCCCCGAAATATCTGTGAAGGAGGCCAGACAATAGTCACTCGTACAAGCTTCTCTTTAAAAGATACACCGACAGAAACAGGATTTGACGATACTATCTCTCGAAACGTAAAATTTCCTTTTCCTTTTGTCTGAATTGTCTTGTATAAATGTTTCATCATTTCCTTCCAACACAAACAATTAAAACGCTCGCTTCCCGCACGGCCCCCCCCCCCCCCCCCCCCAGGGCGGGAGGGAGGGAGGGCCTGACGCCACACACGTTACTCTTCATTTTCTTGTTGAGATATATATATAATATGTACAAAGTGGAAGTCAGCGATATACGATGGCAGCCTCCGTTGAAAGCTCCCTTCCAAACACAAAAAGAGCTGCCCCGAGTTTGTGCCCCCTCACCCCAGCTTTCGCTGACTTGCTTTATTAAGATGCTTTACAAGGTCCAGGGTCGAAGGCAGCGCTGTCGGCAAGACGCGCTACTCTTTGAAGGTGGGAGAGTGGGTGGGGAGGAATGGCGGGGTGGGGGGGGGGGGGGAAGGAAATGTGTAGGGACATGTTCCTGTATTCTGTTCGACACCTATCGCCTGTACTGGGACAGCGATTGTTCACCATGCAACCTGGCGCTGACTGGTCGAACGAGACATCTTGACCAGTCGGTCATACTCAAACCGGGTTGGCCAGGCAAATCACCAATTAGAAATCATCGAAACCCGACAGTGCAGAAAGAGGCCATTCGGCCCATCGAGTCTGCACCGACCACAATCCCACCCAGGCCCTACCCCCATATCCCTACATTGAGAAGCCCCTTGTCAACGCCCCCAGGGGGGTCACCAAGACGGAGCACGGCGAGCCAGGTAGATTCCCGAGCAGGGAATTCTGCGGCCAGGAACTCGCTTCCTGCATCCCCCCCCCCCCAAGCCCGTCCACCATCTACCGACAAGGCACAGGGCAGGAGTGTGGGATCGTAGAAATTCCTGACAGTGCAGGAGGAGGCTATTCGGCCCCATCAGGTTTGCACCAACGCTCCCATCAGAGCGTCCCACCCAGCCCCTATCCCCGTAACTCCACCTATTTGCCCCACTAACCCGCACATCTTTGGACACCAAGGGGAAATTTAGCATGGCCAATCCACCTAACCTACACATCTTTGGACACTAAGGGACAATTTAGCACGGCCAATCCACCTAACCTGAACATCTTTGGACACTAAGGGGCAATTTAGCATGGTCAATCCACCTAACCCGCACATCTTTGGACACTAAGGGGCAATTTAGCATGGCCAATCCACCTAACCTACACATCTTTGGACACTAAGGGGCAATTTAGCATGGCCAATCCACCTAACCTGAACATCTTTGGACACCAAGGGGAAATTTAGCACGGGTAATCCACCTAACCTGAACATCTTTGGACACCAAGGGGAAATTTAGCATGGCTAATCCACCTAACCTGCACATCTTTGGACACTAAGGGGCAATTTAGCATGGCCAATCCACCTAACCTGCACATCTTTGGACACTAAGGGGCAATTTAGCACGGCCAATCCACCTAACCTGAACATCTTTGGACACTAAGGGGCAATTTAGCATGGCCAATCCACCTAACCTACACATCTTTGGACACTAAGGGGCAATTTAGCACGGCCAATCCACCTAACCTGAACATCTTTGGACACTAAGGGGCAATTTAGCATGGCCAATCCACCTAACCTACACATCTTTGGACACTAAGGGGCAATTTAGCACGGCCAATCCACCTAACCTACACATCTTTGGACACTAAGGGGCAATTTAGCACGGCCAATCCACCTAACCTGAACATCTTTGGACACTAAGGGGCAATTTAGCATGGCCAATCCACCTAACCTACACATCTTTGGACACTAAGGGGCAATTTAGCACGGCCAATCCACCTAACCTGAACATCTTTGGACACTAAGGGGCAATTTAGCATGGCCAATCCACCTAACTCGCACATCTGTGGACTCCTGATGGAACACTCCCCACTTGCCGGGATGGGTGCGACTCCCAACACTCGAGAAGCTCGACACCATCCAGGACAAAGCAGCCCCGCTTGATTGGCCCCCCATCCACAAACACTCACTCCCTCCACCACCCACGCAGCCGTGTGTACCGTCTACAAGATGCACCGCAGCGACTCACCAAGGCTCCTTAGGCAGCACCTTCCAAACCCACCACCTCTACCATCTAGAAGGACAGCAGATACCTGGGGAACACCCCCACCTGGAGATTCCCCCTCCGAGCCACTCACCATCCCGACTGGGATTACGTATCAGCCGTTCCTTCACTGTCGCTGGGTCAAAATCCTGGAACTGCCTCCCCCTAACAGCCCTGGGGGTGTTCCTACACGTCAGGAACTACAGTGGGCTCAAAATGGTGGCTCAAAGATGTTGGGGAACTCACCCCACCTTGCCAGCGATGCCTACATCTCATGAGTAAAGAAAATGTCGCCAACTCTTCCAGATTTACCCATGCCAAACGCATTCCAACTCTCTCCTTGCCCCATCGAGATTTCTTTTTTGTTGGGGGTGGGGTGCATTCAGGGGAAACCAAGGTGGAGTGGTATTGTCACTGGACTAGGAATCCAGAGACCCAGGGGTTAAACTCCGCGGGACCTGGGTTCAAATCCCACCACGGCAGATGGCGAGATTTGAGTTCAATTTTTTAAAAAATCTGGAATTGAAAATCCTAATTTGCAGATGATACAAAGTTGGGCAGGAGGGTGAGCTGTGAGGAGGATGCAGAGATGCTTCAGTGTGATTTGGACAGGCTGAGTGCATGGCAGATGCAGTATAGTATGGAGGTTGGACACGAAGGGGCAACTTAGTATGGCCAATCCACCTAACCTGAACATCTTTGGACATGTGAGGTTATCCACTTTGGTGGCAATAATAGGAAGGCAGATTATTATTTGAATGGTTGTAAATTGAGAGAGGCGGATACTCAGCAAGACCTTGGAGTCCTCGTGCATCAGTCGCTGAGAGTAAGCGCGCAGGTACAGCCGGCAGTGAAGGCGGCAAATGGTATGTTGGTCTTGATAGCGAGAGGATTGGAGTATAGGGATAGGGATGTTTTGCTGCAATTGTACAGGGTGTTGGTGAGGCCACATCTGGAGTATTGTGTGCAGGTTTGATGTCCTTACCTGAGGAAGGATGTCCTTGCTATAGAGGGAGCGAAGGTTTACCAGGCTGGGATGGCAGGACTGATGTACACGGAGAGACTAAGTCGGTTAGGATTGTATTCACTGGAGTTTGGAAGAGTGAGAGGGGATCTCATAGAAGCTTATCAAATTCTAACAGGGTTAGACAGGGGTAGATTCAGAAAGAATGTTCCCGATGGTGGGGGGAGTCCAGAACTAGGGGGTCATAGTTTGAGGATAAGGGGTAAACCTTTTAGGACTGAGGTGAGGAGAGATTTCTTCACCCAGAGAGTGGTGGAATTCACTCCCACAGAAAGTAGTTGAGGCCAAAACGTTGCGTGATTTCAAGAAGGAATTAGATATCGCTCTTGGGGCTAAAGGGATCACAGGACGTGAATGCAGTGGAGGGGGTGCAGAGGAGATTCACCAGGATGCTGCCTGGGATAGATTTAAGTTATAAAGAGAGGTTGGATAGGCTTGGGTTGTTTTCTCTGGAGCAGAGAAGACTGAGGGGGCGACCTGATCGAGGTGTTCAAGATTATGAGGGGCGTGGACAGGGTGGATAAGGTGCAGCCGTTCCGTTGAGTTGAAGGGTCAGTCACGAGGGGACACAAGTTAAAAGTGAGGGGGTGGGAGGTTTAGGGAGGGATTTGAGGAAAAGAATTTTTACCCAGAGGGTGGTGAGGGTCTGGAATGCGCTGCCTGGGAGGGTGGTGGAGGCGGGATGCCTCACATCCTTTAAACAGTACCCGGATGGGTACTTGGCACGGCGTAATTGATGCACCTGTACAGGGCATTGGTGAGGCCGCAGCTGGAATACTGTGTGCAGTATTGGTCCCCTTATATGAGGAAGGATATATTGGCATTGGAGGGAGTGCAGAGAAGGTTCACCAGGTTGATACCGGAGATGAGGGGTTTGGATTATGAGGAGAGGCTGAGGAGATTGGGTTTGTACTCGTTGGAGTTTAGAAGGATGAGGGGGGATCTTATGGAGACTTATAAGATAATGCGGGGGCTGGATAGGGTGGAGGCGGAGAGATTCTTTCCACTTAGTAAGGAAGTTAAAACTAGAGGACACAGCCTCAAAATAAAGGGGGGTCGGTTTAAGACAGAGTTGAGGAGGAACTTCTTCTCCCAGAGGGTGGTGAATCTCTGGAATTCTCTGCCCACTGAGGTGGTGGAGGCTACCTCGCTGAATATGTTTAAAGCGCGGATGGATGGATTCCTGATCGGTAAGGGAATTAAGGGTTATGGGGATCAGGCGGGTAAGTGGTACTGATCCACGTCAGATCAGCCATGGTCTTATTGAATGGCGGGGCAGGCTCGAGGGGCTAGATGGCCTACTCCTGCTCCTATTTCTTATGTTCTTATGTAACATTCAAGGCGATGGGGCAAGTGCTGGCAAGTGGGATTAGGTGGGCAGGTCAGGGCCTTTCATGTGTGAACCCGATGGGCCGAAGGGCCTCTTCTGCACTGTATGATTCCATGATAGGCGGGGGTGGGGGGCCTGACTTTCAGAATGACAGTGCAGACTGGATGGGCCAAATGGCCTCCTTCTGCACCATACAGATTCTGCGGAAAACTGAATAACCCACCAGAGATAACTAGAGATAACTCTGCTGGAAAGTGGTATCTGTTGAGGAAGTAATGTTGAGTTGGCTCTGGAGGGTATGAATTATACGATTCCCCCCCACCCCCCACGTGTTTCCAACTCTGATCAGTTGGAATCAAGAGTTGGATCAGTTGGAACCACCCGTTCTGGGAGAGAGTTCAGACATGTGAAATACCTTCTCTTGAAGGGGTTTTGACGGGAAAACTACACAAGTTAAATGCTTTAACAGACCCGTCTAGTGATTCTTCCCAGTAAAGAAAGAAAGTCTGAAACAGGTTTGGGAAGTTTGTTTTTTTTAGTTATTCATTCGTGGGACACGGACGTCGCTGGTTGGCCAGGATTTATTGCCCATCCCTAGTGGCCTTGAAACGGAGTGGCTTGTTAGGCCATTTCTAGAAGGCTGTGGAGGCCGGTCATTGAGTGTCTTTAAGACAGAGATAGATCGGTTTCTTGATTGATAAGAGGATCAAGGGGTTATGGGGAAAAGGCAGGAGAATGGGGATGAGAAAAATATCAGCCATGATTGAATGGCGGAGCAGACTCGATGGGCCGAGTGGCCTCATTCTGCTCCTATGTCTTATGGACTATTTCAGAGGGGCAATTAAGAGTCAACCACCTTGCAGTGCCAGGCTGATTCCGGGGAGGGCGGGACTGATGTACGAGGAGAGATTGACCAGGTTAGGATTATTTTCGCTGGAGTTCAGACGAATGAGGGGGGGAATCTCATAGAGACTTATAAAATTCTAACAGGACTAGACAGGGTAGATGCAGGGAGAATGTTCCCGATGGTGGGGGGAGTCCAGAACCAGGGGTCACAGTCTAAGGATTCGGGGTAGACCATTTAGGACGGAGATGAGGAGACATTTCTTCACCCAGAGAGCGGCGAGTCTGTGGAATTCATTACCACAGGAAGTAGTTGATGCCAAAACATTGAATGTATTGAAGAGGCGGCTGGATATAGCACTTGGGGCGAACGGGATCAAAGGTTACGGGGGGGAAAAGCAGGATCAGGCTGTTGAGTTGGATGATCAGCCATGATGGTGATGAATGGCGGAGCAGGCTCGAGGGGCCGAATGGCCTCCTCCTGCTCCTATCTTCTGTGTTTCTGTGTCTCTGGAGTCACATGTAGGCCAGACCGGGTAAGGACGGCAGATTTCCTTCCCTAAAGGGAACCAGATGGGTTTTTCCAACAATGGGTCATCAGTAGATTCTTAATTCCAGATTTTTTTAAATTGAATTCAAATTCCACCACTGGAATAACACTGCTGCTGCCGCCCCCCCCCCCCCCCCCCCCCGCCCCAACGCCAGGGATCCGGGTTCGATTCCTGGCTCGGGTCACTGCCAGCGCGGAGTCTGCACGTTCTATAAGAACTAGGAGCAGGAGTTGGCCATCTGGCCCCCTCGAGCCTGCCCCGCCATTCAGTAAGATCACGGCTGATCTTTTCGTGGACTCAGCTCCACTTACCCGCCCGCTCACCATAACCCGTAATTCCTTTTCTATTCAAAAATCTATCCATCCTTGCCTTAAAAACATTCAATGAGGTAGCCTCACTGGGCAGGGAATTCCACAGATTCACAACCCTTTTGGGTGAAGAAGTTCCTCCTCAGCTCAGCCCTAAATCTGCTCCCCCTTATTTTGAGACCATGCCCCCCCGAGTTCTAATTTCACCCATCCGTGTCTGCGTGGGTTTCCTCCGGGTGCTCCGGTTTCCTCCCACAGTCCTGAAGATGTGCGGGTTAGGTGCTAAATTCTCCCTCAAGGTGTTACCCGAAGAGCCGCCAGGGTGTGGCAGACTAAGGGATTTTCACAGTAACTTCATTGCGCTGTTAACGTAAGCCGACTTGTGACACTAATAAATAAACTTTGTTCACCTTAACCCAGTCCCCGTGGGAACGAGCTCCACTTTCTCGCCCCTTTCCGGGTAGGTTTTGCCGAAGTTTTCCAAATAGATTCGCGACTGCCATCTATCAATGTACCCCCCCCCCCCCCCCCCCCCCCCGCCCTCCCACAACTGTGCCCACTCAAGCAAAGCCTTTCTTCATTCTGAAGACTACTGTAAGGTTACCCCTGCATCTCCTCCACTCCCTAGTTCTGGTATCATTCCAGCAGCTTCTCCCCTCCCCCCCACAGCCCCCACTCTCCAGATCCCCCAGACAACGTTCCTGTCGAGAGAGACCGGCACTGTGCACCGGACTCCCAGCCTGACCTCAAACCAAACTCCGACACAAGTTCCATCACCCCCTGGAAGAGACTGATAGAGGGGTGGGGGGGGGTGGAATGGAGGAGGAGAAACAGGGCATCCCCCGGAGGGTAAGGGGGACAATGCCAGAGGCCTGTGGAGCTGGGATGAACTTTCTCTTTCTTGTTCCCTTCCCTGCTCTCTCTCTCGCTCTCCCCTCCCACCTTCCCTCCAATCTCTTCCCCCGCCCCCCCATCCCTCCTCCCATGTCCCCTCTCCTCTCTCTGCCCCACCCTCCTCCCGTGCCCACTTCCCTCCCCTCTCTTCCCCCCCATGCCTCCTCCCATGTGCCCTCTCCTCTCTTTGTGCCCTCCTTTCCTCCTCTGCCCCCCTGCATCCCTCCTCTCGCCCTCCTGTCTCCCCCCCCACCTCTCTCTTCTCTTCTCCGTCCGCCCCCTCCCCCCGCTCCACCCCCAACCCTCTCCTGCCCCACTCAAACTTCGGATTGGAGGAATTGTTTGCCAACTCCTATTTCTGACGCCACGTCAAGGGGACTGTGCAAATGCGGGGCACTCCAACTCGCGCTACTTGCAAGGGTGCCACTGTGGTGGCGGGGGGTGGGGGGTGGGAGAGAAGAGGCGGGGGGGGGGGGTGCGGTTGTGGGAATGATGGATCAGGATCGGCCCGTAGAGGACAGTGCGTGTCCATTCCCCCCCCCCCACTGCCAAACTCTCCACCCAAAGTACAGCCTGCAACACCGCTGGACTGACGCAACTCCCATGGATGACAGTGTGGCAACAGGACTGGGCACCCGCTCTCGGCTCAGCGTGGGGCGTGGGTGGGGTGTGCACGGGCCGGGGCGACTTGCTGGAGCCCAGCGAGGCCATATCGGGAAAGAGGAGAAAGGTTCCAGGGAACAAAACGCACTGAAGCCCCCTCGTTCAATTCCAGCATTGCTTTAATACTTATTACAGATTTACAAGCTATCCAAAGGTCTTTTCAGAATCTTACCTCAGCGTCACATCGACCTGACAAAGGTCGATCGCGATATTCAAGTTAAAAAAAAAAAATCGAGGGGCCTCGACCTGGTCCCTTGGGGGGCTGGGAATCCCACACCCCGCGCGCACTCGGACAGTACAGTCCAAACGTGCGGCCAGATTGGTGCAGTGTACACCAGTTCAATAAGCGTGGCCACACGCAGACACACATATACCCGCAGACACGCGCGTGCGCGCACACACACACATAACACACACATACATGCACGCAGACACATACACGCACGCGCAGACACATACACGCACGCACGCGCAGACACATACACGCACGCACGCGCAGACACATACACGCACGCACGCGCAGACACATACACGCACGCACGCGCAGACACATACACGCGAAGACGCATCCGCACGCGAAGACGCATCCGCACGCGAAGACGCATCCGCACGCGAAGACGCATACACACACGCACGCGAAGACGCATACACACACGCACGCGAAGACGCATACACACACGCACGCGAAGACGCATACACACACGCACGCAAAGACGCATACACACACGCACGCAAAGACGCATACACACACGCACGCGAAGACGCATACACACACGCACGCGAAGACGCATCCGCACGCGAAGACGCATACACACACGCACGCGAAGACGCATACACACACGCACGCAAGACGCATACACACACGCACGCGAAGACGCATACACACACGCACGCGAAGACGCATACACACACGCACACGAAGACGCATACACACACGCACGCGAAGACGCATACACACACGCACGCGAAGACGCATACACACACGCACGCGAAGACGCATACACACACGCACGCGAAGACGCATACACACACGCACGCGAAGACGCATACACACACGCACACGAAGACGCATACACACACGCACGCGAAGACGCATACACACACGCACGCGAAGACGCATACACACACGCACGCGAAGACGCATACACACACGCATACACACACGCACGCGAAGACGCATACACACACGCATACACACACGCACGCGAAGACGCATACACACACGCATACACACACGCACGCGAAGACGCATACACACACGCACGCGAAGACGCATACACACACGCATACACACACGCACGCGAAGACGCATACACACACGCACGCGAAGACGCATACACACACGCACGCGAAGACGCATACACACACGCATACACACACGCACGCGAAGACGCATACACACACGCACGCGAAGCCGCATACACACACGCACGCGAAGACGCATACACACACGCACGCGAAGACGCATACACACACGCACGCGAAGACGCATACACACACGCACGCGAAGACGCATACACACACGCACGCGAAGACGCATACACACGCACACGAAGACGCATACACACACGCACGCGAAGACGCATACACACACGCACGCGAAGACGCATACACACACGCACGCGAAGACGCATACACACACGCACGCGAAGACGCATACACACGCACGCGAAGACGCATACACACGCACGTGAAAACGCATACACACATGCACGCGCAGACACACACACACGCACGCGCAGACACATACACACACACACGTGAAGACGCATACATGCACGCGTGGACACGCACGCATGCGCAGACACACACATAGGCGTACATGTAGGACAGAGTCAGTGGGGGAAGGATTAGTACCTCACGACAGGGGCGAAGATCGATCGTGAAGCAAGGTGGGAGAGGGGGAGGTTGCAAGGTTGACGGTGAGGGCAGCGAGGACAGTGGTGAGGGCGAGGGGAGGGACAGATTGTTATATACTCCGTGCATTTATCTAAACCCTGCTGTAAACAATCCCCCGCCCCGTCTCCAATGGGTTCCGATTTGCCCGCGTCTGCGCCAGCCCCTGGGCTGCACATCGGTCACGCTTCCCAACAGCCCAAGGCCGCACCGCCTCTCCCTCTCTCCTTCCTTGCGTTCCCCAAGGAGCGACCGGTGTTGCCCACATCCCGCGATCTCCAGCAATGCTCTCTCGGGGATAAGTGGTGGACGGGATTCGGGGCGGGGCCGGGTTACCCCCATAACTTCAGAGGGGTAGAGATTGGCACGCTTCCTGCAGATCAAACCCCAGCGCCATCATCAAGCTCCCCCACCCCCCGAGGGCTGGAACGTGGGGGTGGGGGGGGGGGGGGGGAGACACTGAACGGTGACGCGAGCGCCTCTCTGCTGTCGCTAACCGTCTGAACAACAATAAAAAATACTGACTAGCCACTCAGCACCAGGCCTGACCGGGAGCACCGCTGCCTTTGTAACCGGGGTCCCACAGAGACTCCCCTCACACTCTGTTCCTGCCTGTACCTACAGCGTCACAAGCGACGCATTGCGTACAGCATCGCCGGGGGTAGCCCCAGAAGGCGCCACAAATCAAGAAATGTTCTAATGAAGCACGAGAGATTGGATATTTAACTAAGGGGGGGGGGAAGGTGGGGGAAATGGGAGAACGCGCTGATATCAACAGCAAATCGCGTCAGGTCAGAGAGGACGGAAGAGCGGGAACGGGACAGGGAGGGGAGCGGGAACGGGACAGGGAGGGGAGCGGGAACGGGACAGGGAGGGGAGCGGGAACGGGACAGGGAGGGGAGCGGGAACGGGACAGGGAGGGGAGCGGGAACGGGACAGAGAGGGGAACGGGAACGGGACAGGGAGGGGAGCGGGAACGGGACAGGGAGGGGAGCGGGAACGGGACAGGGAGGGGAGCGGGAACGGGACAGGGAGGGGAGTGGGAACGGGACAGGGAGGGGACGGGACGGGTCAGTCCGCCAGGACTTGGACGGGTTTGCGCATGCCGGCACACGAGATAAAGGTGAAAGCTGAATGGGAAAGCGAGCGGGGAGGGGAGGGCGACACTGCGGCATTCACAACCCCCTCACACAGCGACTCTGACACCTGTTCGGGTACAACAAGGGGCAATATAGCACGGCCAATACACCTAACCCGCACGTCTTTCGGACTGTGGGAGGAAACCGGAGCACCCGGAGGAAACCCACGCAGACACGGGGGGGAGAACGTGCAGACTCCACGCGGACAGTGACCCCCAAGCCGGGAATCGAACCCGGGTCCCTGGCGCTGTGAGGCAGCAGCGCTAACCCACTGTGCCACCGGTAGCACTGCTGCCTCACAGCGCCAGGGACCCGGGTTCGATTCCCGGCTTGGGGTCACTGTCTGTGCAGAGTCTGCACGTTCTCCCCCCCGTGTCTGCGTGGGTTTCCTCCGGGTGCGCCGGTTTCCTCCCACAGTCCGAAAATGTGCGGGTTCGGTGGATTGGCCATGCTAAATTGCCCCTTAGTGTCCAAAGATGTGCGGG
>NW_027594525.1:0-16414 GCF_964213995.1 Mustelus asterias | reverse complement strand
CCACTCTATTCCTTTTTATATACTTGTAAAAACTTTTACTATCATTTTTTATATTTTGAGCTAGTTTAGTTTCATAATCTATCTTTCCTTTCTTAATCGCTTTCTTAGTCGTTCTTTGTTTTTCTTTAAAGCTTTCCCAATCCACTAATTCTCCACTATTTTTGGCCACTCTGTACGCATCTGATTTTATTTTAATACTCTCCTTTATTTCCTTCGTTATCCACGTCCGGTTATCCTTTTTCTTACAGTCCTTCTTTATCACCGGAATATATTTTTGCTGAGTACTTTAAAAAATCTCCTTAAAAATCCTCCACTGTTCCTCAGCTGTCCTACCTACCAGTCTGCTCGCCCAGTCTACATTAGCCAATTCCACCCTCATCCTATCGTACTCCCCTCTGTTCAAGCAGAGGACACTGGTTTGGGACCCTACTTTCTCACCCTCCATCTGTATCAGAAATTCCACCATATTATGATCACTCATCCCAAGAGGATCCTTCACAAGAAGATCCTTAATCCTACCTGTCTCATTGCACAGAACCAGATCCAAGATAGCTCGCTCTCTCATAGGTTCTGTAACATACTGTTCAATGAAACAATCCCGACAGCATTCCAAGAACTCTTCCTCAAGCCCTCCACGTCCAATTTGAGTCGACCAATCAATATGTAGGTTAAAATCCCCCATGGTATCCTAGCAGCAGTCATGAAGCCTTCATTGTGCAGCTGTCCAAAAGGTCGCTACTGGGTGACAAAGACTGTCTGCTGATTAGGTGGCCGATGATTCTGTTATTCAAATCCTCACACACACATGTATGCAGCATTCATACGATGAAAGCCATACTGCCACACAAAACGAGGTCAGACAGACCACCACCATTCTGAAATGACGGTCCTGCAATCTGGACTGTTCTGGAGGAGCCCCGTAGCACCCAGCAGAGGTGTCAGGAATCATGATGGTCTGCAGCATGCTGCATGACTGGACCATCTTGAGGGGACAGTCCCTACCACCAACTACACAGCAAGTAGCAGAGCAGTGGGGACGTGAAGACAAGGAGCAGAATGAGAAGGAAGGGGGGCAAACTAGGCAATCTCTTTCTACCTAAGCTGTCTGCAAAGAATGTATCAGAGTGATACTAGTGACTGAAACACCGTTTCACTATTCACTAACAGTCCCACAGCCTCCCTCTGTCACTGAGCATCACAATATTCATTTGGCCACAATGCAAAAATAAATATTACCACAAGATAAACATTACAAATCAGACTTATAAATGAAATCATCGAATCCATACAGTGCAGAAAGAGGCCCATCGAGCTAGCACCGACCACAATCCCACCCCCTTCCCTGTCACACCACGTATTTACCGTGCTAATTCCCCTGACACTAAGCGGCAATTTAGCATGGCCAATCAACCTAGCCCGCACATCTTTGGTGCGTGGGAGGAAACCGGAGCACCCGGAGGAAACCCACACAGACCATTGCATACGCACATCAATAATTACCCTTGTGCTTTTGCTCAGTGTCTGACCTCCTTGTGCCTTTGCCTGATTGAGTGCTCCCCTGCACTGTCACACCACTGGTTGCAGCATAGTTGGAGGAAGGCTGCTGGTTTCCAGTCAATGACTTTGCCGATGGCCTTGAAAGACAGCCGTGAGAAACCTGGGGGTGGATGCACCATCTCGGCATGGGTGACAGAGCTCTGGGCAGTCTGGCTGACAGGCAACAGCAGTGGTGGAGTGGCAAGGACGGGAAGACAACTGCTGCCTTTGAGGAGGAGGAGAGCAGGTTTGTGTTTCATGGAGTCACTGTCCTGGGATGGTGCCTCAGCAATCCTCACACTCTATTAGAGGACAGATTGCTGGATTTTTATGGAACCCTATAGTACAATCTACAGCACTGACATGCAATCTGAGCATGAAGAGTAGCAAAGCTAACCCAGCATGACAGCAGTGAGCTTCCACTGCAGTTTCCAAACATTGGCAGGAAGCTGCTGTACTACAATGGAAGCTGAGAAGTTGGTCATCAAATGTTGTGGCATGGTTGGGTTCACAAGTGTACAAACTGGTGGCACTTCCATGCTGGACAGAACAGCTCCAAATTCTGCACACAGCATTGTGTCAGGGTGTTGCTAGACTCCTCATTGTTCCTTGGAATTGACTGCAGGTTTTCTGGCAGGCTTCCCAATTCACGAAGCATTTTGTTGTGTATACTTATCACGATTCCGCAGACCATCTAATCGCCATTTTCAGCTGAGCCCTCAAACAGATATTGTGGGAAAGCTCACCCTCAGATGAGATGGCATCTGCGCTATCTTTGCCTGCACTCCCCCACCCCACATCACCCCTATACCCAGCTTACTGCTCCACCAAAAGCAAATCATGCCTCTATCCTATTCTCGACATTATGTCAGCAGCTGAGCAGGTTGCCGTGAGTGTGAAATTGGTGCTTCATGCTGATCCTCCACTACCTGGACAGGGTGTACTTCTTGAGTATCTGAAAGGAGCGGGGAGGGAGGGGGGAGGTGGAAAGCAAGAAGTCCCGTGCTTAGATCTGCAGCTTGTAAATCTCCTGGAGTGTGGGATGAGGGGGGAGATGGGATATGAGGAGGAGGATTAGGTATGAAGGTAATATCATCCTCAAATGACTTCAGTGCCTCCTCCAGTGACAGCTTCAGCAATGGGAGTGGTATTAATGTCGCCTCCATGGGCGTGAGGACATGTCTGTGTGCCTGTCACCTGCCTGCAACTGAGAGCCACCTTGTCCTGTAAGAGGGATGTGTGTCAGTGGGTGTTGTGGAATCTGTTTGGCCAATGTGGCTCTCATGGTTATATAGAACAAACAAAGAATACAGTACAGGAACAGGCCCTTCGTGTCGCTCCCTGGTCCAAACTAGACCATTCTTTTGTATCCCTCCATTCCCACTCCGTTCATATGGCTATCTAGATAAGTCTTAAACGTTCCCAGTGTGTCTGCCTCCACCACCTTGCCTGGCAGCGCATTCCAGGCCCCCACCACCCTGTGTAAAATATGTCCTTCTGATATCTGTGTTAAACCTCCCCCGCTTCACCTTGAACCTTTGACCCCTCGTGAACGTCACCACCGACCTGGGGAAAAGCTTCCTCCCGCTATATAGCAGACAGTGTGGGCAGACAGTGTGAGATTTGTATATGAGTTTTGGAGCAGTGCAAAGTGTGCAAGGGTAAGGTGAAGCTCTGAATATTTCGTACAAGTCCTGATTGATGGAGATTGTGGGTGAGTGGTAGGGGTGTGGTGAACTGAGCATTGAATGAGGTTCGTGGTTCAGATGATGGCATATTGAAAATGTATTCACTGACCTCAACTAATTGTGTGAGGTCATTGAACCTCTTACACACTGCATCCTGGTCCTCGAGATTTGATTCCTGACACTGACCTCATGGCTAGTTGTTCCTAGTGCCCTCTGAATGTGCGTCTGGAGTGACTGCTCGTCCACCCAGCTTTCTAACCTCCACCAAACCCTCCAATGCAGCACCCAAAAAGCTTGAACGTTGCTCCTTTCCAATCTTGTGCTATTTTCAATGTTCCCCAGGCTAGAACCATGTACTGCGTGATTGCCAATATCTCCTCCAGCTACAATGCATCTTTAAATGATGCAGAATAGCTTTCAGCAGTACAGGCTAGCTTTATATGGCGCACATGGTGTTGGCCCTTTATGATGTGTTCAACCAGCCAATATGCGGTTAACTCTGCTGAGTTGATGCTGAAATTATCAAAATGGGCAGGCACGAATGATCGGTGTGGGTTAATCATGCATGACGATTCCTGTACCCCTTTCAGGTGCTCTTGAATTTCGTCCCCAGTGTCTTTGGTTCCTGCCACAGACTCTGTTCCCTGGTCACCATTTCCATGCTGGGCAGCTGAGCAAAACTGAACCAGACTCACAAACATGGTGCTGTGTTTGACCCTGAGATCTGCCAATGACCATCTGTTCACTCCATCACCAAGACTGCCTCGTAACACATCTGTAGCAGCCAAACCTCTGACCTTGCCGCAGCTCTTCCACTGCAGAGAACTCCATCCTTGCCTTCATGACTTCTAAGCTTGGCTTTTCCAGTGCTCTCCTGGCTGGCCTCCCAACTTGCACCCTACAAAAACTTGTACTCAGCCAATACTGTTGTCCCTTCTTGACTCTGAGTCTCATTTTCCCCCATCATTCACTCCGGCACTTACTGACCCACATTGACTCCCAGTTTAGCAATGCTTCAATTTTAAAACCCTCACCCTTGCTTTCAAATCCCTCTGAGGCCTTCTCCCTCCCGATCGGTCAGTTTCTCCCACCCGTCAGGCCTTAGAGATCCATACACTCTGCAAATCTTGCCTCTTAATTATCTCCAATTTAAATCACCCCAAATCTTTACCTCTCTCTCCTCTTTGGGACACTTCTAAAGCCTAGGTCTTTGCCAAGCTTTTGGTCACCTATCCTGATAGCCTCTTCTGTGCCTTAGTATCAAAATGTTGCTGAGCGCTTTGGGGTGTTTTGCTCTGTTCAATGCACCACATTGTGGTGCATAAGTTGTCACTGAGAACAGGTAAAATGAGATGCTTGCCTCAGATGGCTGAATCCAACAGTCTTATTACAGTGTCATACCAAAGTAGGTTCCTTGTGCTCTCTTTGTCTGGGGACTAATAGTACTTCATGCATACCTAGGGAATGTGGTGGTACAGAATATTACCTCTCTACTATTGTGTGTCAATCATTGGCAGGGTGCAAGCGTTGATCTTTCGCACGATTTGCCAATCTTGGATCTCGTTTCGGGAAGGTGTCAAGGAGAGGCTGGAAGACACATCCTCACTGGAAGGTGAGAGGGAAATCATCCTCGACTGCTCTTCATGGATTTCCAGTCTTCAGAAATTATTGGATTTCCACCAGATTGGATAATCCAGGAATATTGCTCGATTGTTATCCTCAATAGTATTCAACTCATTCACTTCTTTCCCTCGCTAACACAGAGTTGGTACCAGTCCACTGCTTAAACAGGACATTGGTAAATCTATTGGGAATTTCTCTGTTCCACAACCTGTAACCTCTAAACAACTACCAAACACAAGAACACAAAATAATCACTGATCAGCAAGGCCTTGTGGCCCATCTTAATTCGTCCATCTAGGTGCTTCTTGAAGCCCCATCCTCATAGAGATACACAGCATGGAAACAGGCCCTTCGGCCCAACTCATCCATGCCAACCAGGTTTCTTAAACTGAACTAGTCCCACTTGCCTGCGTTTGACCCATATCCCACAAAACCTTTCCCATCCATGTCCACGTGTATTTTAAATGTTGTAATTGTACCCGCCTCTCCCACCTCCTCTGGAAGCTCATTCCATAGACACATCACCCTCTGTGTAAAACAGTTTCCCCTCAGGTCCTTTTCAAATCTTTCCTCTCTCACCTTAAACCTATGCCCTCTAGTTTTGGACTTGCCTACCCTGGGGAAAAGACCGTGGCTATTCACCTTTCTATGCTCCTCATGATTTTATAAATCTTTATAAAGTCATCCCTCATCCTCCTACGCTCCAGGGAAAAGAGTTCCCAGCCTCTCCTTATAATTCAAACCTTCCAGTCCAGGTAACATCCTTGTAAATCTTTTCTGCACCCTTTCCAGTTTAATAAGATCCTTCCGATAGCAGGGCGATCAGAATCGTAAGCAGTACTCCAAATGTGACCTTCCCAATGTCTTGTGCAGTTGTCATGTAACATCCCAACTCCTGTACTCAATGCTCTGACCGATGAAAGCAAGTGTGCCAAACACCTTTTCATCACCCTGTCTAGCTGTGACGCCACTTTCAAGAAACTACGTATCTGCACCCTCAAGTCTCCCTGTTCGACAACCCTCCCTGGGGCCCTACCATAAACTCTAAGCCCTGCCCTGGTTTGTCTTTTTAAAATGCAACACCTTGCATTTATCGGAATTAAACTCCATCTGCTATTCCTTGGCCCACTGGCCCAGTTGATCAAGTCCCCATAACCTTCCTCACTGTCCAGTACACCACCAATTTTGGTGTCATCTACAAACTTATTAACCATTCCTCCTATACTCTCATCCAAATCGTTAATATAAATGACAACAGTGGGCCTAGTACCGATCCCTGCGGCACACCACTGTACACAGGCCTCCATTCTGAAAAACAACCCTCTACCACCGCTCTGTTTCCTATTGGTAAGCTAATTTTGTATCCATTGGCTAGTTCTCCCTGGATCCCATATGCCCTAACCTTACTGACCAGTCTACCATGCGGTGCCTTATCGAAGGCCTTGCTAAAGTCCATGTAGACAACGTCTATTGCACTGCCCTCATCTCTTTTCTTGGTCACCCCATCAAAAAACTCTATCAAATTTGGAAGACGTGATTTCCCACGCACAAAGCCATGGTGACTATCCCGAATCAGTCCTTGCTTTTCCAAATGCATATAGATCCTGTCTCTCAGAATCCCCTCCAACAACTTATCCACATCTGACATTAGGCTCACTGGTCTGTAGTTCCCAGGCTTTACCCTACTGCCCTTCTTAAATAATGGCACAACATTTGCCTCCCTCTAGTCCTCCAGCACCTCATCTGTGGCTGTCAATGATACAAATATCTCCATGAGGGGCCCTACAATTTCTTCCCTAGCAACATCCTGGAATAGGGATGATCAGGGACTTATCTACCTTTAAACATTTTAAGACCTCCAGCACCTCCTCTTTTGTAATGTGGACGCTTTTCAAGACATCACTATTTACTTCCTTGTGTTTCCTGGCTTCCATGTCTTTCTCTACGGTAAATATTGACGAGAAATATTCATTTAGGATCTCGCCCATCTCTTGGGCTCCACACATAATGACCTTGTTGATCTTTAAGGGGCCCTATTTTCTCCCTAGTTATTCTTTGCCCTTAATATACTTGTAGAATCTCTTTGGATTCTCCTTTACCTTATCTGCCAAAGCTATCTCATTTCCCCTTTTTGCCCCCCTGATTTCCCTTTTAAGTGTACGACTAGACCCACTCTACTCCTGTGGATTCACTGGACCCCAGCTGCCCATACCTGACATTTGCTTCCTTCTTTTCATTGACCAGAGCCTCTAGTTCAATTCGCTTGCAAAGAAAAACTAGATTTGCAGACAAGCATTTTCACAGTAACTTCATTGCAGTGTTAATGTCAGCCTACTTGTGGCACTAATAAATAAACTTAAAGCATTGTTCCATGGTGGCAACTCACACCAATGTTCTGTGCCCTTCTAATCAAAACACCAATAAAATAACACTAGTTACACACACTTAAAAGTAAATACCGTTGACCTCGATTTGCCAAACCCCCTACTTCCAATCCAACAAGCCAGTGACCTGCAGTTGGGGCACACAGGCCGTGAGGTAAGGGAAGGTCCACTACTGAGAAACTGCATCAAACATGAAGACCTACAAAATTGGTTCTGCTGGGTAGGTCACCTGCAGACCTGGTTCCTCCGTGTGACGTTTTGGGCAAACCAGTTTGATGAAGGTTTAAAACAAACATTGGACCCTTTATTTGCAGATGCAAAGGGGCTAACACCTGTTTCAGGTGTGGGCTGTAGTTGGAAATTTTGATACGTGTGTCAATATGGCGGCAAAAGGGCCAACCTCAGACTCAGAAGGTGCACGCGAGTTATCTGCCATACTGGATATGCCGAGATGCCTGTTTTATGCCTCAACACCTCTCGGCCGAATAAATCAGTTCACAGGAGTTAGTAGGCCTTTTTAAAATTATAGTTTGATTATATTTGTGTCTTTGATGTTCCACAAATGCATTCTGAAATGTAAAAAGCAACGACAGATCCTCAGAGCAAATCACAGTGCTGCCGAGAAATAAATTCTCCCAAGCTCAGCAGTGCCACCAGCAGGTATCTCAGTGCTATTGCCACGGTCTGTTCAAATGAAAGACTTATTCTCACTTGGACTTGAAGATATTAACTTTCTTGTTGCCACGGAGATGATCAAGTACAGTTTCCCATTCTCCGCTGCTGGGAACAACCCAGCAGTCCAAAGATGTGCGGGTTAGGTTGATTGGCCAGGTTAAAAATTGCCCCTTAGAGTCCTGAGATGTGTAGGTTAGAGGGATTAGCGGGTAAATATGTGGGGTTAGGGCCTGGGTGGGATTGTGGTCAGTGCAGACTCAATGGGCTGAATGGCCTCCTTCTGCACTGTAGGGTTTCTATGATTTCTATGAAATCATATGGGCATTGAAAAATAAATATCAACACTTTATAGTTTATTCGTTGGAAAAATGTTGGAGTTATAGAATCCCGACAGTGCAGAAGGAGGCCATTCTGCCCATCGAGTCTGAACCGACCACAATCCCACCCAAGGCCTTAACCCATAACCGCAAATATTTACCCTGCTAATCCCCCTGACACTTGGGGCAATTTAGCATGGTCAATCAATCTAACCCGCACATCTTTGGGCTGTGGGAGGAAAGCAGAGCATCCAGAGGAAACCCACGCAGACACGGGGAGAATGTGCAGACTTCACACAGACAATCACCCAAGGCCGGAACTGAACCCGGACCCCCGCCGCTGTGAGGCAGCAGTGCTAACCACTGTGCCACCCTTGGAAAAGAAAAGGATATTTAATGGATGTGGGGAGCCATCCAATCAGGTGATGGAGTCTGCTCGCATTCTGATTGGCACAGGAAGACGCGGTGCCGTGATTGGGCGGAGCAAGTCATGAGGTGAAGCCTCAGAAAAGCCTCATTTGGCAACCGTGCTCTGACACGTTTTCTGAGCTCGGTGTTTCAGAGAACCTCTCAGTCCTTGCTTGAAATCCTTCCCAACACCGACTGGACTGCAATGGTCTCACACATCGGGTGGGGTGGGGCAACTCTCCCCATAATTAAAGTCACCAGCACAGCCCAGGAGAGACTGAAGAACTACTTGACAGGCTTCCCTTTTCAGCAACTAATTTTCAAAAAATAGGCCTGGTGTTATTTTTTTTAAAAATGGGAACACTTTGAGACAAAAGTACTCGCCACCCTCCCGGACTTTTCGTTGCTCTTTAATTTTTTTGTAAGGTTCGCCTTCACGGTTGAAAGCATTAATGAAAACCAGCTGTTGACGCTGCTGAGTTTGTGGAGTTTTTATTCCCAACACCGCCACCATCTGGTCCTTCATGGCACTGCGACCCACGCTCACCAACACAGAATTCCCAATGCCCTTTACAGCACCTTCAATGCTAGTCTTTCCAATGCACTTTTCAACTGGCATCACTGATGATGTGTGTTCTGCGACTGTGTAATCAATTTTATACAATTACTTGCACGTCTATTAGGAGTGTGGACTCACCAAAGAGCTCTGAGGTGCACTGCTATAAGAAAAGATGATTTACCAATGCCACTTTCGGTCTACAACAGTAACTCCATATGAGGCAGCTCAGCGGTTAACCTGTCCACTAGTGCACAATTCCATGATGATGGCATTTAAATGAGAGCACGGATTTACACTGAACTTTGCCATTAAGTGCTGAATTCCGATCGTACAGTTAACGCGGTACCATATAACCAACTAAACTAAATTTGGACCTTTTTTCAATGGTGTACACTTAAGGTGGAGTAGACTGTACTTCATTTGCTAGTTTGCTGGTATTTGTTTCAGGCAGTGAATTGGTCACCCAAATGTTCCCCACAGGCCAGCCAGGCCGCCATTACCTAAATGAGCAGCTGGACCCAAGAAGCTGTTGTGATGAGCCGGAGGTCCGAACGGATTGCCAGTTGGATGTGTGGTGCCTAAAAACAGACAGAGCAGTTAATTTCCCTCAAAGTGATGAGGAAGTCATTCATACTAAATCTTTCAAAGCGATCTGCGGAATTCGGTGTTTGATTTGCGAAGCTACTTTATGAGGTGAAGCACTTTTTAATTAGCTGCCTCTCGATGGTGTCGTGGGGAACACAGCAACACATAAATTAACTCCAGACTGGCTGAGTTAGCTTTTCATTTTTAAGATCTTTTCATTCCAGCGATCGATTGCAGGTTGGCAGAGAATATCACCTCCCACAAGGAAATGTTAGTTGCATGTATAATATATTTAGTTTAAAAGAACCTTTGGTGATTAAACATAGAAACATAAAAAACAGAAGCAGGAATAGGCCCTGCGAGCCTGCTCCACCGTTCATTATGATCATGGCTGATCATCAAATTCAATATCCTGATCCTGCCTACCCCACCCCCCGGAGAGCAACACACTTCGAAGAGAGAGACGGAGAAAAAGACTGAGTGAAGCACAAATAAATGGGGGGAACCAAAGGAAGCAGAAATAGAAATAAAGAGATACAAAAACAGATGGAGAAACGGAGTCACCAATGGAGAAAGAAGGGGAGGAGACAGGCAGCGACAAAGAAAAATGGGAGACATCGATCGTGAGTGAAAGAAAGATAGTGAGACAGAGTAAGAGGGATAGGAATAGGTGAAGGAGTAAGTCAAAGAATAGAGAAAGCGAAACTAACAGAAATAGGAAGGAGTCGACAAACAGGAAGAGAAAAACAGAATATCAGAAATAGTGCGGATAGAGAAAGGGCAAGAGAAAGACAAAAGAAGCAGAGAGGAGAAATAAAGGGAAACTGGGAAAGAGGGTCAGGGTGTATCTGAAAATTAGGGGCAGGGTGTCTGTGAGGGGAGGGGCCGGGTGTATATGAGGGGAGGGGGCTGGGTGTATATGAGGGGAGGGGGCAGGGTGTATATGAGGGGAGGGGGCAGGGTGTATATGCGGGGAGGGGGCAGGGTGTATATGAGGGGAGGGGGCAGGGCGTTTATAAGGGGTGGGGGCGTGGAGAAATATGGGGAGCATGAGGACAGGCAGTGCTGGTGAGCAGGTTAGGGAGAGAGGTAAGATGATACATGGGCCTAAATGTTACCACTTTAGAAAGTTTCATTGCTTTAAAAGTGCGATACAAGTACAATTGGTGATGTGAAATTGGTAATATTGTTGTGGGGCGAACCATTGAAAAGTGGAGCTGAATAGAGTGGGAATTTGAATGTGAAATGCTGCTTAGCATTTGAGGATTTGGGAATTGCTGGTTACCCGGGTATGTAACGTATGGGGCTGGCCCTACTCTGATTAGATGAAGTAAACCGCTTTGTTAGCAAACTAAATTGTTGTATGATGTTGCTTCTGCCCGGAGATGAATGGTTGTATTTATAAGATTTGAAATTTGAAATGTGTGAGAGAGACAATTCAGTGCAAGCACAGCAGGGCCGTATCATTCCAGTGGGGGGGGGGGGGGGGGGGGGGGGAGTGCAGCGTTCCGGGGGGAGTGCAGCGTTCCGGTGGGCTACATTCCGTACTGGGAGACTGAAACACAGTGATTTGTTCAGTTTGTTATCAGGATGTTTCTGCCGAGAGCCTAATTTGAATCCAGATTTATCCCAAAGGGGAACATGATGGAAATCAAATCGTCTTCATTGACTGTGGGAGTTCACACCGCATTAAGGAGCTGGGGAAAAATGCCTTCCTTTTTGGTTCTGGGGAACTGCAAACATTGACATTTCATCACGGGGATCATCACCTGAACTTACTTTCTTCAGTTCATGGAGGGATGAATAAAGGGTGAGTACACTGGATCATATCACGGTCCAGTGGCGCAGTGAGCAGAGTTCCTGCTATTCAGCCAGGAGCTCCGGGTACGAGTCCCACCCCAGGACTTGATGGCCAAGGAAGGTGCATTCAAAATGTGGGTTTTAAAAAATCCTGTAAGTCCTTCCAACTCACACCAATGGCAGGTGGCAAGAAAGGGAGAAAGTCCCGCCCAACCACGTGATGGAAAGAAAGTGGAAGCCTCAACCTGTCAGCCACTGGGGTTAATGCTGGGGAGGCGGGTGAGGACTTTAAGTGGGCATTAACTGCCTCCTCAGGGCTTCAACACGTGGCGAGGAGAAGGATGAGCATGGGAGGGTGTAATTAAAACGTGTCAAGTTTACCCCAGCAGTTTCCACTGCGGACTTAGACATAGAAACTTGTAATAAAAATAGAAACTTGTAGTGAAAAATGTGACAGTTTGTGCATCGTATCCTTCACAGGTGCACAGAAAAGCCATGAAAGTTACAGAAAAGAAAAGGGAATTGGCTGGAGGCCTGTGACTAGTGGTGTTCCGCAGGGCTCTGTATTGGGACCTCTGCTGTTTGTGATTTATATAAACGATCTGGAAGAACGTGTAACTGGGGTGATCAGTAAGTTTGCGGACGACACAAAATTGGCAGGACTTGCAGATAGTGAGGAACATTGTCAGAAGCTACAGAAGGATATAGATAGGCTGGAAATTTGGGCAAAGAAATGGCAGATGGAGTTCAATCCTGATAAATGCAAAGTGATGCATTTTGGTAGAAATAATGTAGGGAGGAGCTGTACGATAAATGGCAGAACCATAAAGGGTGTCGATACGCAGAGGGACCTGGGTGTGCAAGTCCACAGATCCTTGAAAGTGGCGTCACAGGTGGAGAAGGTGGTGAAGAAGGCATATGGCATGCTTGCCTTTATAGGACGGGGCATAGAGTATAAAAGTTGGGGTCTGATGTTGCAGATGTATAGAACGTTAGTTCGGCCGCATTTGGAATACTGCGTCCAGTTCTGGTCGCCACACTACCAGAAGGACGTGGAGGCTTTGGAGAGAGTACAGAGGAGGTTTACCAGGATGTTGCCTGGTATGGAGGGGCTTAGTTATGAGGAGAGATTGGGTAAACTGGGGTTGTTCTCTGGAAAGACGGAGGATGAGGGGAGACTTGATAGAGGTGTATAAAATTATGAAAGGCATAGATAGGGTGAACGGTGGGAAGCTTTTCCCCAGGTCGGTGGTGACGTTCACGAGGGGTCATAGGTTCAAGGTGAAGGGGGGGAGGTTTAACACAGATATCAGAAGGACATATTTTACACAGAGGGTGGTGGGGGCCTGGAATGCGCTGCCAGGCAAGGTGGTGGAGGCGGACACACTGGGAACGTTTAAGACTTATCTAGACAGCCATATGAACGGAGTGGGAATGGAGGGATACAAAATAATGGTCTAGTTTGGACCAGGGAGCGGCGCAGGCTAGGAGGGCCGAAGGGCCTGTTCCTGTGCTGTATTGTTCTTTGTTCTTTGTAGTCCGGATTAAAAGTACTATCTGGATTCTATTCCTTCCTAATCAAAGATAACAGAGAGAGCTTGCCTTTCTATAGCATCTTTCACAACCTCAGGACATCTCGAAGCACTTTGCAATCAGGGAATATTCCTGAAGTGCGATCGCTGCCGTGACATATTAGAAAGATTTCTCTTGAGGAGCCTAAAGTTATCCTGAACTCCATTCCTAATTTATAATTCCACATTCTGACCATTAACACAGGCTTTGCTGAAAGTGTGCGGTTTTAAGCATAATTTATTTAAGGAAATGTAGGGAACGCTTGTAAAGGTGGCCTCCCTTCTTATCTGCAAAGACTGACTAAATCTGCGCCTTCTCTGAACAGCAGCCGGTTATGTTCTGGGTAAATGTTGGTCAGAACACAACCCAAAGCATTTCCACACTGAATGTGAAGACTGCCATCTAGTGGATTCAGATATTTGTGCAGATGACAACAGAAAATGTTGGCAGCACGGGAAAACTGCTGGTGGGTTTGTCCCGTTTGGCAGCGTGGATAAAAGACAATCCTTCTCTCCCAAGGGGAATGACCAAGACTATCGCGTTCTATTCCTTACCAGCTGTGGAGAAGAGGGTTGCGGGACGGGCCAGCTCATGGGGATGGTGGATAGCTCCAAACATGCTGGGGCCTGGTGGCCTGCTCAGGAATTCCGGTTTCAAGCCAAAGTCTAGCTTGTGCGGATCGGACTGCATCTGTTGCTGCAAGAGGCAACAAAAAAAGCACCATGAAAGCCTGTTCATTTTATGTTTCACCACACCTCGTACAGTTTCCCCATTTTTAAATTCCGGGGCCTCTCATTAAAACTGGCAATGACCAACTGAAAGGTCAACTCGAATTTCTCTCTCTGCTGGTGCTGCTGGAGTTGCTCATTGTTTCCAGCATGTTCTGCTTTTATTTACGAAAGAATGTTGGGCAGGGATTTCCAGCCCTTCCCGCTGGCAGGATCTTCCAGTCCCGCCGAGGGACTGGATCGAGATTGTCCAAACTAATTTTATCTGGGTTCATTATGACTTTATACCCATTATATTGGGCTGGATTGGTTCCTGGAGATGAAATAATGCAGCATTTGTTGGAATACAGTGGTGAGTAACAGAAGATTCAGGGAACAGTGTGGAAAAAAAAAAATTTGCAATGTGCTGAGATGCCACAGCTTACATCCTGGAATGTGGGCAGCACAGTGGTTAGCACTGCTGCCTCACAGCGCCAGGGACCCAGGTTCGATTCCTGGCATGGGTCACTGTCTGTGCGGAGTCTGCATGTTCTCCCCATGTCTGCGTGGGTTTCCCCCCACACTCCAAAGATGTGCAGGTTAGGTGGATTGGCCATGCTAAAATTGCCCCTTAGTGTCACGGGGACTAGCTCGGGTAAATGCATGGGGTTATGGGGATCGGGCTTGGGTGGGATTATGGTCAGTGCAGACTCGATGGGCTGAATGGCCTCCTTCTGCACGGGATGCTATGATTTGGATTCTATGAGTGCTACCACCACTGAATGCCATTCACCACCAAATGAGTTGCAGAACCAGTCCGGGAAAGTGGTAATAAACTTTGCAGAGAACTGGCAAACACAATAACAGGGAAATTTAACAGGGTAGCAATTCGTTACAACAAGGTACCAAGCAGGGAAACAACTGTGAGAAGTTTAGACTGCAGTTGATTTGATAAGTTGCTTGACTTGCATGGCTTATATCATCTAAACCTTTTGATTAGGCGGTCTTCATAATGTAATGCTTGCATGGTTCATAGGTTGCCCATTGTAGCTTCCTCCCCAACAGCAATCGTGAACACATGAACAGTTAAAGCTTTCAGGAGTGCGCATGCAACATTCATGGAATCCTGAACAGAGACTGACCTTGACTTTCTGCTGGTGGTGATATATCTGCCATGCTATGTGGACATGCATGGCACACCATTTGCCAGGCTTCTGTCGAATACAAAAAGTTAAAGATCATATCTACAATATTCATCGCAAGAGACCACATGCAATTCATAACCAGTGCTAACTTTAGCTTGGGCCTGCAAATTGAGGCCTGCACTCTTAGGTCTTGTATCCAACTCCGTTGGCCTTATTTCCACTAAGCTGAACACCCAATTTTCCCTGCACCCCTATTCTCCATATTAGCCAATATTGTTCATTGTTCTCTCTCTTCAGCTCTTGCTTCTCTCTCCTTTAACATCTGGCGCCATCATCCCGGATTTCAAATAAATCCTTCAACTCCACCATCCTTGTAAACTACCACCCCATTTCCAACTTCACTTTCTTCTCCAAACTCCTTGAACATGTTGGGGCCTCCAAATCCATGCCCACTGTCCCGTTAACTTTATGTTTGAATCGCTCCAATTGTTGCATTGATATGCCTTTAAGGGATAGCAGCATGACATCCCTAGAAGGGAAGTGTGTCATGTGATCCAGTCTTAGTTTCACTTTTGCTTTTTAGCAGAGCTCACACACACAGCTCTGCTGCTGATGTCTTCGAGCTTGCTATCCATGTATTACTGTTCCCATGAGCCTAGTCTAAATAAATGAACACACACTCCTTTATAAGCAATTGGTGCCTTTATATCAGAATAACACCACATGATCCTTAGCAGTGATGAAGCAGTGTGGCAAAAAGTTGAAGTACAAGCACAGCATGGTGAACAGCCTTAGATTATGCTACATGGCATGACATTCTGGTCAGACCGCATTGCAGTCGCTTCGGAGTGTTGAAACCGCAGTATGGTGACTGCACAGAAAAGCCTTCGAGACACAGTGCCGAGTCCTTTCAGGTGAATAGGGTTGCATGATGAGAGGACCAGTACAGGGGTAGTTCAGTCAGGAAAGGGGAATGACCAGGAAGTGGGCTGGAATGAAGTTCCGACCCATTCTTGGTCCAAAACTGCATCTGACCTCTTCCATATCTATGACGCTGACGTCATCGTCAGCTACTTTATCGAGTACCTCCTTATTCGACAATTGCGCACGGCATCAAGTACAATTGTTGCGCACATGCTCAGTGATATTTTCAGTTGATTTGGTGTGTCTAAAGAAATCATTATGGATAATGGTGCCTAATTGATTGGCAAGCCACTTCAGATTATGTGCGAGAAGTGAAATATCGATCATTCCACTTCTCCTTCTCCTCATTATCCTAGATCTAATGGTCTAGCTGAATGAATGATTCACACGGTGAAATTGCCAATTCTCAAACGGAGACAGACAATGCAATGTCACACTGCAATGCTACATCTGAGAGTGGCACTTTTAAGTGCAACTATCAAAGCTCATGT
>NW_027594524.1:0-16422 GCF_964213995.1 Mustelus asterias | reverse complement strand
CCCCCCCCTCCCTCCTCACCTGTCGAACTGCTCGCTGTCCACAGCCGCTCTCAGCACCCAGCCGATGAGGGGGGAGGCCGGCCAGCAGCTTGATGTTTTTCAGCGGGATCCCCTTGCTGCCTCCCCGGGCCAGCACCAGGGCGGCAAAGTGCCTGCGCTGCCCGCTCCCCGACCCATCACTCTGCCCCTTGCCAGGGCCCTTGGCCTGCCGCTTCCCCTTCCCCTGCTGCTGCTGCCCGCTCCCCGGGCTCAACCGCGGCTTCTTTGACTGGGCCTCGTCCTGGTGGCGCAGTGTGTAAGGGTGAGCTCGCGCCTTCGCCATCCCGTTCATCACAACTGCCCCAGGCCCAGAGCGGCCGCACTGCCGCCCGGCGCTGCCTGAACAACCGCTCCGGCCCCGACCCCCGCCGCGGCCCCGGACCCCCGACGCGGCCCCGGACCCTCCCTCCCCCGCCGCGACCCCCGCCCCACTATCACACGGCGCTGCTTAAACAACCAGTCCGGTCCCGGTCCCAGCTCGGAGTGTGCGTCCCCGCGCCCGTGTCCCTGGAGCCGCCCCCTGCGCAGCTCGCCCCGCCCCCCGCGCAGCTCGCCCCGCCCCCCGCGCAGCTCGCCCCGCCCCCCGCGCAGCTCGCCCCGCCCCCCGCGCAGCTCGCCCCGCCCCCCGCGCAGCTCGCCCCGCCCCCCGCGCAGCTCGCCCCGCCCCCCGCGCCGCTCGCCCCGCCCGCCCCGCCCCCCGCGCAGCTCGCCCCGCCCCCCGCGCAGCTCGCCCCGCCCGCCCCGCCCCCCGCGCAGCTCGCCCCGCCCGCCCCGCCCCCCGCGCAGCTCGCCCCGCCCGCCCCGCCCCCCGCGCAGCTCGCCCCGCCCCCCGCGCAGCTCGCCCCGCCCCCCGCGCAGCTCGCCCCGCCCGCCCCGCCCCCCGCGCAGCTCGCCCCGCCCCCCGCGCGCCGAGCTCCGCTCCCACGCCCCTAGTTCCGCCCCCCGCGCACCTAGCCCCGCCCCCCATCTCCGCCCCCCGCGCACCTAGCCCCGCCCCTCGCGCGCCGAGCTCCGCCCCCCGCGCGCCGAGCTCCGCCCCCCGCGCGCCGAGCTCCGCTCCCACGCCTCTAGCTCCGCCCCCCGCGCCCCTAGCTCCGCCCCCCGCGCCCTTGCTCCGCTGGCTGACCCTGAGGTCCGTCCCCTCCCTCCGCGCCCCGCTCAGAGCAGCATTTTCGATACACATTCACTTCCCGCTACATTGTAACAAGCACTGCCCAGAGACTGCCCATTGGATCACTGCCCACTGGATCACTGCCCATTGATCACTGCCCACTTGATCACTACCCATTGATCACTGCCCAGTGGATCACTGCCCACTGGATCACTGCCCATTGGATCACTACCCATTGACCACTGCCAACTGGATCACTGCCCATTGTTCACTGCCCACTGGATCACTGCCCACTCGATCACTGCCCACTGGATCACTGTAAGAAGTCCCACAACACCAGGTTAAAGTCCAATAGGTTTATTTGGTAGCAAACACCATAAGCTTTCGGAGCGCTGATCCTTGAAGGATCAGCGCTCCGAAAGCTTATGGTGTTTGCTACCAAATAACCCTGTTGGACCTTAACCACTCCAGTCCAATGCCGGCATCTCCACATCATTGGATCACTGCCCATTGATCACTTCCCACTGGATCACTGCCCATTGATCACTGCCCACTGGATCACTGCCCACTGGATCACTGCCCATTGATAACTGCCCATTGATCACTGCCCATTGATCACTGCCCACTGGATCACGGCCCATTGAATCACTGCCCACTGGATCACTGCCCATTGATCAATGCCCACTGGCTCACTGCCCATTGATCACTGCCCATTGTTCACTGCCCACTGGATCAGTGCCCACTGGATCACTGCCCATTGATCACTGCCCACTTGATCACTACCCATTGATCACTGCCCACTGGATCACTACCCATTGGATCACTGCCCATTGATCACTGCCTACTGGATCGCTGCTCATTGATCACTGCCCATTGATCAGTGCCCACTGGATCACTACCCATTGACCACTGCCAACTGGATCACTGCCCATTGTTCACTGCCCACTGGATCACTGCCCACTTGATCACTACCCATTGATCACTGCCCACTGGATCACTGCCCATTGGATCACTGCCCATTGATCAGTGCCCATTGATCAGTGCCCACTGGATCACTACCCATTGACCACTGCCAACTGGATCACTGCCCACTGCCCACTCGACCACTGCCCACTGGATCACTGTAAGAAGTCTCACAACACCAGGTTAAAGTCCAACAGGTTTATTTAGTAGCAAACACCATAAGCTTTCGGAGCGCTGCTCCTTCAAGGATCAGCGCTCCGAAAGCTTATGGTGTTTGCTACCAAATAAACCTGTTGGACTTTAACCACTCCAGTCCAACGCCGGCATCTCCACATCATCACTGGATCACTGCCCATTGATCACTTCCCACTGGATCACTGCCCATTGATCACTGCCCACTAGATCACTGCTCATTGATCACTGCCCATTGATCAGTGCCCACTGGATCACTACCCATTGACCACTGCCAACTGGATCACTGCCCATTGTTCACTGCCCACTCGATCACTGCCCACTGGATCATTTTAAGAAGTCTCACAACACCAGGTTAAAGTCCAACAGGTTTATTTGGTAGCGAACACCATAAGCTTTCGGAGCACTGCTCCTTCATCAGAAGGATCAGCGCTCCGAAAGCTTATGGTGTTTGCTACCAAATAAACCTGTTGGACTTTAACCATCCCAGTCCAACGCCGGCATCTCCACATCATCACTGGATCACTGCCCATTGATCACTTCCCACTGGATCACTGCCCATTGATTACTGCCCACTGGATCACAGCCCATTTACACACTGCCCACTGGATCACTGCCCATTGATCACTGCCCACTGCCCACTGGATCACTGCCCGTTGATCACTGCCCACTGGATCACTGCCCATTGGTCACTACCCTCTGGATCACTGCCCACTGGATCTCTACCCATTGATCACTGCCCACTGGATCACTATCCATTGATCACTGTCCATTGATCACTGCCCACTGGATCACTGCCCATTTGCACATTGCCCACTGGATCACTGCACATTGATCACTGCCCACTGGATCACTGCTTATTGATCACTGCCAACTGGATCACTGCCCATTGATCACTGCCCACTGGATCACTGCCCGTTGATCACTGCCAACTGGATTACTGCCCATTGATCACTGCCCACTGGATCACTGCCCATTTGATCACTGCCCAATGAGACACTGCCCACTGGATCACTGCCCACTGGATCAGGTTCCCCAGTCTTGGAACTTTCAGAAAGCCTCTGGAGAGAAAGAGAGAGACAGCGAGAGAAAAAGGGACAGCGAGAGACACTGCCTTCTTCCACCTGAGAAACAAAAATGAAATCTTGGAACCCTCCTTAAAAAAATGCTGGCCTCAGGCATATCACCTGACCTGGGCAGTCATCCTCAGCAAGCTCCACTCGCAACAATCCCAAGGGACATTAAAAAACACAGGACCCTGCATTAGTTCAGTTTAAAATCAGCATGATGTCCATTATATTGCTTCAGTACCAATGGACACCAACTGCAGACAACACGGTGCCAACAAAATCCTGAGCGAAACATGATTAAAATATATTTCTTAAAGGCACAGTGCGGTCAGAATCCTTGCCCAAATACCAAGAGCACGGAGTTACCAAACTTTGGTTACCTTCTCGGATCTTCAGGGCTTCCTTTGGGGTATTTTCAACAATTAGATCTTTTCTCAAACCCACCTCACTTATGAACTGCTCCTTGTAGCCCTTTCTCTAATTGGAACCTATTTCCCCTCTTGCCTTTATTCATTCCAGTTTCTTACTTCTGTCTTCTTTTTTACGGAGAGCTTTGTGATCTTCCTTCTCCCTGTCTTCTCTCCTGTTTTTTTTTTTGACCACTCCCTGTCTCCCAGACTTTACTCATGGTTTTGGGACACTTTTTTTATATCTTCAGTTCTGTGGTCAACGTGTCCAAGTCCCCGGGAACTTGGGTTTATGCACATTTAATTTTTAATCATTTTGAATCTCGTTTCACGGAACACCGGTGGGGAACTTCTGCTTGGGAGGGCACAAAAACATTCCAGTAATCGCTGTAGACCAGGAGGGGGAAAGGGAGAAAGGAACTTGGTGAAATTGCAATCACTAGGGAAGCAGTTCTGGGCAAACTGTTGGAGCTGCAAGATGACAAGTCTCCAGGTCCTGATGGACTTCGTCCCAGGGTCTGAAAAGAGGTAGCTACTGAGGTAGTAGATGTATTGGTGTTAATTTTCCAAAATGCACTATATTCTGGAAAAATTCCATCGGACTGGAAAGTAGAAAATATAAGCCCTCTATTCAAGAAGGGAGGGAGGCAGAAAACAGGAAACTACAATATAGGCCAGTTAGCTTAACATTGGTTATGGGGAAAGTAATAGAATCAATCATTAAGGGAGTTATTGCAGGACACTCAGAGAAACTCAAGATAATCAGTGTCAGCATGGTTTTGTGATAAAGAAATCATGTTTATTGGGGCTCTTTGAAGGAGTTATACATATTGTGGATAAAGGGGAATCTATAGATAAAAGTAAAAGTAAAGTTTATCTATTAGTCACAAGTAAGGCTTACATTAATACTGCAATTAAGTTACTGTGAAATTCCCCCAGTCGCCACACTCCGGCACCTGTTCGGGTCAATGCACCTAACCAGCACGCCTTTCAGACTGTGCTGATGATGTGGAGATGCCAGTATTAGACTGTGGTGAACCAGGTGAGAGGTCACACAGCGCCAGGTTACAGTCCAACAAGTGTATTTGAAATCACTATTTCAGATAAAACTGTTGGACTATAACCTGGTGTCGTGTGACTTCTCATCTTGTAGATGTTCTGTACTTGGATTTCCAGGAGGCATTCAATAAAGTGCCACATCGAAGGTTATTGCAGAAAATGTTGAATAGGGAGTATTATATCAGCAAGCATCAGCTGGCAAAAACCAGAGAGTATGCATAAATGGGTCCTTGTCTCGTTGGCAGGGCACTTGGCAATAAGTGGAGTCCCGCAGGGGTCTGTGCTGTGGCGTCAACGTTTTACAATTTACAGCAGTGACTTGGATGAGAGGAGTAAAGGTATGCTAGCTAAATTTGCCACCATGTGATGAAAACATAAGGAGTTGGCAGATGGATATAGACAGGTTGAGTGAGTGGGCAAAAATCTGGCAGAAGGCACATAATGTGGGAAAGTGTGGAGTTATTCACTTTGGCAGGAAGGAAAAAGCAGAGTATTAATTAAACATAGAATAACTTCAGAATTCTGAGGTGCAGAGGGATCTAGTTATTCACGTGCGAGAGTCACAAAAGGTTAGGGGCATCAGCTAATGGAATGCTGTCCTTTAGCCTGGGTGGAATTCAACATAAAACTGAGGATAAAAGCAGAAAATGGTGGATAAACTCAGCAGGTCTGGCAGCATCTGTGGAGAGAGAAACAGTTAACCAATTAAAGTGGATTTCTCTCTCCATCTATGCTGCCAGACATGCTGAGTTTATCCAGCATCTTCTGTGCTTGTTTCAGATTTCCAACATCTGCAGTATTTTATTTTTATTTATCAAACTGATGATGTTATGAACATATAGAACATAGAACATAACAGCGCAGTACAGGCCCTTCGGCCCTCGATGTTGCGCCGACCTGTGAAACCAATTTAAAGCCCATCTAACCTACACTATTCCAATATCATCCATATGTTTTTCCAATGACTATTTAAATGCCCTTAATGTTGGCGAGTCCACTACTGCTGCAGGCAGGGCATTCCACACCCATACCACTCTCTGAGCGAAGAACCTACCTCTGACATCTGTCCTATATCTATCACCCCTAAATTTAAAGCTATGTCCCTTCGTGCTAGCTATCACCATCCGAGGAAAAAGGCTCTCACTATCCACCTTATCTAATCCTCTGATCATCTTGTATGCCTCTATAAAGTCACCTCTTAACCTTCTTCTCTCTCACGAAAACAACCTCAAGTCCCTCAGCCTTTCCTCATAAGACCTTCCCACCATACCAGGCAACATCCTAGTAAATCTCCTCTGCACCCTTTCCAATGCATCCACATCCTTCCTATAACGCGGTGACCAGAACTGTACGCAATACTCCAAGTGCGGCCGCACCAGAGTTTTGTACAGCTGCAACATGACCTCCTGGCTCCGAAACTCAATCCCTCTACCAATAAAAGCTAACACTCCGTACGCCTTCTTAACAACCCTATCAACCTGGGTGCCAACTTTCAGAGATCTATGCACATGGATACCGAGATCTCTCTGTTCATCCACACTACCAAGTATCTTACCATTAGCCCAGTACTCTGTAATCCTGTTACTCCTTCCAAAGTGAATCGCTTCAGTTACACAGGGTATTTGTGAGACCACAACTCGAATAGTATGTGCAGCTTTGGACTCCTTAGTTAAGGAAGAATAGAAATGCATTAGAGGCAGTTCAGAGGAGGTATACTAGATTGATTGCTGGAATGAGCTTGTGAGGATAGTTGGATAGGCCGGGGCTTCTAGAATTTAGAAGAGTGAAGGGTGACTTGACTGAAGTACTTAAACTTCTGAACAGTACTGACAATATGGATGCAGAGAAGATGTTTCCTCTTGTGGGCGAGTCCAGAACTAGGAGGCAAAGTTTTAAAATTAGGGGTCACCCATTTAGACCAGAGATGTGGACAATCTTTTTTCTCTCAGAGGGTTTGTGTGACGTTGGAACTCTGCCCCAAAGGTCAGTGGAGATGGGGGTGATTGAATATTTTTAAGGCGGAGGTAGATATATTCTTGTCAGGCAAGGGAATCAAAGAATATTGGAGGGAAATGGGAATGTGGATCTCAACACAATTAGATCAGCCATGATCTTATTGAATGGCGGAGCAAGCTCGATGGGGCCGAATGGCCTACTTCTGTTCCTTTTCCATATGCTCATGCATTTCCTTCACAGGAAACTGGATTAGCTTTACAGTATCACTCCAAACAGAATCACTCAAACAGGATCACCCCAATAGGATCAGAAAGATTCTAGATAGAAACACTATCCCCCCCGTACAGAACTCCTGTCCCCAACAGAGAAACTTCCCTCAAAAGAGACTATTTCCCCAAAGACAGTTTGCCCAGCAGAATTGTTATCCTGACAACCGCTACCTCTAACAGAAATGTTACCCCTAACACAACCATTGCCTCACTAATTAAACATCCCAACACAACTATTGCCCCCATAACCATTAGACTCTCCAATCCTTGGCCCCTTTCCAGAAATATAGCTCCCAGCAACCATCACACACGGGGGGGGGGGGGGGGGGGTGCGGGGGGGCGGTGATTCCCCTAAGACGTGGGCAGATTGCTGTGTGCGTGTTTAAGAGGATTCTCCTTACCTGTGTAAGCGGACACAAATTTCTGTGATTCCTTAGATTAAATATTTCTTAGAATAAAATCAAATAAATGAAACAGGACAAAACAGCACCCAGGCACAAAAGTGTGAACAGACAAGCAGGTCTTTTAAAACGCAGAAACAAGGCTGACAAAGGGACTCAGGAACTCACATTAGCATAACCTTCCATTTAATTAAATTGGCTCCAAGGATATCAGGAAGCCCTTATCAAACAGAAGGTCTCCTAGACATGAAAGACTTCCTGATAAAACACCTATTGTATAAGAAACTCCGGAGATCTCAGACAATTATCATCTCCCTAGACTGGGCAATCACCAGACTTAACACATCAACTCCGCACCTAAAAACCCATTAAACAGAATGACCATATCAGAAAACCATAAACAAACCATTTACACATCAACCACAGAATATGACTATAATTATAGCCCGTTTTTGGCGGGCCTGCAGAGTGCTTTCATGACAGTGCTGTTTGTATGTCCTGATTGCACCTCCATCGACGTTAATAAAGCTGTACCGCTGTTGAACCTGACTCTGAGTCCGAAGTGGTCGTGTTCGCCCACTCGCGCTAACACCTGTGTGTGTGTGGGGGGGGGGGGGGGGGGGAGGGGGGGTGGAAAGGGAGGGTGAGTGAAGTATTTTTTATCACAGGTTGGGGTGCCCTTTAAGAAATGTGCCCTGATCTCTGCAGAGCCAGTGTTGCTGGCTCTATTAGGCCTCGCATCACCAGCATGACAACCTGGGTCGCACTGGGAGATGCCTTCAGCACAGAGTACTTCACAATGTGGACAGAAAAGCTGGCTGTGCAGCCTGCGAGCCGTAGACCCGGTTTTCTCAGCCAGCACTCGATGCAAAGAATGGAACATTCTGCCCTTTGTCTCGTTACCGTAACCATAACTACTCCCCTTGGCCTTGGCATCATGAAATCCTTTTGTTATTTAACCTTATGTCCTTCACTGTCCCATAGACCTTCTTTTGTGTTCCTCATGTCCTTCCCCCTTTCTATTGACTCAAAAACTCTCACATTTCTATCTTTCTTTCTTGAGTTCTGCATCAACCTTACTGTGTAAAAGAAATAAGTTTTGTCTCTTTTTTTCCAAATATTTTTGATTTGTCTTTTATTTGACTGATTTTGAATACCTTTCTACTTCCAGCTGTCTCACATATGAATGCAAACAGATTGTGACAACAGTTGATTTTTCACCACAAACTATCAGGAAAACATTGTCAATTTGTAGATTAAAATTTTTTTTTTCATTCCAGGGATGTCGGTGTCGCTGATTAGGCCAATGTTTATTCCTATCCTTAACTGTCCTTGAGAAGGTGGTGCTAGGCTGCCTTTTTGAAACTGTTACAGTCCATGGTGATGGCTAACACTAGGGGACATAGCTTTAAATTGAGGGGTGATAGATATAGGACAGATGTTAGAGGTAGGTTCTTTACTCAGAGAGTAGTAAGGACGTGGAATGCCCTGCCTGCAGCAGTTGTGGACTCGCCAACATTAAGAGCATTCAAATGGTTATTGGATAAACATATGGATGATATTGGAATAGTGTAGGTTAGATGGGCTTTAGATTGGTTTCACTGGTCGGCGCAACATCGAGGGCCGAAGGGCCTGTACTACGCTGTAATGTTCTATTACCCTCAAGAAATAACCCAATGAATATTTACACTATTTGTTTTAGTTTTTCTCTCCTATAACCATTGCCACCCCATAGTGACAGACCCCAGCCCCTGAACACCAAAAGCACCATCCCTGCACAGCTATTGCTCCGTAAGAAGTTTAACAACACCAGGTTAAAGTCCAACAGGTTTATTTGGACTTTAATTTGGATTTTTTTTAACTTTGGGACTGGCGCTGCCAGCTCTGCCAGGCCTTGCCCGCCTATGCGGTGTGGGCCAGGCCTCCAGAGGTTTTGTTCACAGAATGCCGGAACATTGGGAGTGAAAACTCGGCTGTGCAGTAGGGAAGCTACACGCTGGTTTGATCACTCAGCCAGCATTCTGGAAAATTCCGCCAGGTTGGACTTTAACCTGGTGTTGTTAAACTTCTTACTATGTTTACCCCAGTCCAACGCCGGCATCTCCACATCACAGCTATTGCTCCTACAGGCCTTGCCTCCTCCCTAAGCTTCCATTCCAGCCCATGCTCAACCAAAGAACAAAGAACAAAGAAAATTACAGCACAGGAACAGACCCTTCGGCCCTCCAAGCCGAACATGCTGCCCAACTGAACTAAAACCCGCTACCCTTCTGGGGACCATATCCATCTATTCTCATCCCATTCATGTATTTGTCCAGATGGCCCTGAAAACTCACTATTGTATCTGCTTCCACTACCTCCCCCGGCAGCAAGTTCCAGGCACCCACCACCCTCTGTGTAAAAAACTTGCCTCATACATTTCCTTTAAACCTTGCCCCTCGCTCCTTAAACCTATGCCCCCTAGTAATTGACTCTTCCACCCTGGGAAAAAGCTTCTGACTATCCATTCTGTCCATGCCTCTCATAATCTTGTAGAATTCTATCAGGTCGCCCCTCAACCTCCGTCGTTCCAGTGAGAACAAATCAAGTTTCTCCAACCTCTCCTCAAAGCTAATGCCCTCCATACCAGACAACACCCTGGTAAAGTTTTCTGGACCCCCTCCAGAGCCTCTGGTAGTGTGGCAACCAGAATTGAACACTATATTTCAAGTGCGGCCTAGCTAATGTTCTATAAAGCTGCAACATAACTTGCCAATTTTTAAACTCAATGCCCTGGCCGATGAAGGCAAGCATGCCGTATGCCTTCTCGACTACCTTCTCCACCTGCATTGCCACTTTCAGTGACTTGTATACCTGTACACCCAGATCCCTCTGCCCATCAATACTCTTAAGGGTTCTACCATTTACTGTATATTTCCTATCTTTATTAGACCTTCCAAAATGCATTACCTCACATTTGTCCGGATTAAATTCCATCTGCCATCTCTCCGCCCAAGCCTCCAAGCTATCTATATCCTGCTGCATCTTCTGATGGCCCTCAGCGCTATCCGCAAATCCACCAACCTTTGTGTCGTCCGCAAACTTACTAATCAAACTAGTTACATTTTCCTTCAAGTCATTTATATATATTATGAACAGCAAAGGTTCCAGCACTGATCCCTGAGGAACGCCACTTGTCACAGTCCTCCATTCAGAAACACACCCTTCCACTGCTACCCTCTGTCTTCTATGACCAAGTAAGAAGTTTAACAACACCAGGTTAAAATCCAACAGGTTTATCTGGTAGCAAAAGCCACTAGCTTTCAGAACAGGCTGTCCCTTCGTCTGGTGGGTGGGAGTTCTGATTACAAACAGGGCACAAAGGCACAAACTCAATTTACATGAATAATGATTGGAATGTGAGTCTTTATAGCTAATCAAGTCTTAAAGGTACAGACAATGTGAGTGGCATCTCCACATCATGACTTCTATGACCAAGCCAGTTCAGGATCCACCTTGCCAGCTCAACTCTGATCCCATGCGACTTCACCTTCTGCACCAGTCTGCCATGAGGGACCTTGTCAAAGGCCTTACTGAAGTCCATGTAGACAACATCCACTGCCCTACCCTCATCAATCATCTTTGTCACTTCCTCAAAAAATTCGATCAAGTTAGTGAGACATGACCTTCCCTTCGCAAAACCATGTTGCCTCTCACTAATACGTCCACTTATTTCTAAGTGGGAGTAAATCCTGTCTCAAAGAATCCTCTCCAATAATTTCCCTACCACTGACGTAAGGCTCACCGGCCTGTAATTACCTGGATTATTCTTGCTACCCTTCTTAAACAAAGGAACAACATTGGCTATTCTCCAATCCTCTGGGACCTCCCCTGTAGCCAGTGAGGATACAAAGATTTCTCTCAAGGCCCCAGCAATTTCCTCCCTTGCCTCTCTCAGCATTCACCCCCGGCCTACCACGCCTCCCACTCAGATAATACTCAATCCCTCCACTCGTCACACGGCTCACCCGACACCCCTTATTCAGTGATGCTATCGGCCACTCTACTTGGCACTCGTGTGTTACGATGACACTAATAAGTGAGTTTAAAGCATCAAAGATTAAAGTTCATTTCATAGTCTCAGTCAAATCTTTTCGTGAGCAGAGTGGATTTAATGTTTGCGTGCGCCTGAAGGAATCAGAAAACAGTCCCAGGATATCCTGGTTGGCAAATTGCTTTTCAACATTTTTACAAGGGGTGGGGGGGGTGCGGGGGGGGGGGGGGGTGGCACATTTGTGTGGACTTGAGAAACTCCCACTGGTCAGGCCCAGTGGTGTTGGCAGCAGGTATGTTCTGCCACTATTCTCCCAGCATACTGATGAAATGCTGGAACTCTCCGCCATACAGCGCTGTGAGTGTGTCTTCACTGCATAAATTACAGTCATTCATGAAGGCAGCTCGCCACAGGGCAGTGAGGAACATGCAATAAATGTTGATCTTGCAAATCTTGACCTTCATGTACCTGTGAATGATTTTTTAAAAATGGCATAAAGATTAGCACTACTGCCTTATGGCGCCAGTATCCAGGTTCGATTTCCAGCCTCAGATCGCTGTCTGTGTGGAATTTGAACATTCTCTTCGTGTCTGCATGGGTTTCCTCCGGGTGCCCCGGTTTCCTCCCACACTCCAAAGATGTGCAGGTTAGGTTGATTGGCCATGCTAAATTGTCCATTAGTATCAAGGGGATTAGCAGGGTAAATAGATGGGGTTGCAGGCTAGGGCCTGGATGGAATTATTATCGGTGCAAGCTCGATGGGCCAAATGGCCTCCTTCTGCACTAGAGGGATTCTATGATCCACTGAAATGGGATTCGCACCATAGGGTTACCAACCCTTCAGATTTGACCTGGAGCTTCAGGAATTAAAGAAACATTATAGAATCCCTACAGTGCAGAATGAGGCCTTTTGGCCCATCGAGCCTGGACCAGCAGCAGTCCCACACAGACCCCATCCCTGTAACTCCCACATATTTACTCTTCTAGTCCCCCTGACCTTAAGGGGCAATTTTGCCTGACCAATCAACCTAACCCGCACATCTTTGAACTGTGGGAGGAAACCGGAGCACCCGAAGGAAACCCACGCAGGCACGGGGAGAATGTGCAACCTCCACACAGACAGTGACCCGAGGCCAGAATTGAACCCAGGTCCCTGGCACTGTGAGGGAGCAGTGCTAACCACTGTGGCACCGTGCCACCCCAAGTCTTTTTGTTTTATCTTTAAACCTTACACCCATGTTCCTCTTCCTCTCCTTGCTTTGCTTTCTGTACATTGTTTGACTTTAAATTTACTATTTTTACTTATATTTCCTGGCGTAGCCTTGGTGTGACTCAGTAAAGATTCTTCAGTTTGTTTGGTTAAGGAGGTTGATGATTTATTTTCCTGTTGACAGAGACCTCAGACCTGTAGGTGTGTGTAAGTGTGTGCCACGTGAAACAATTCTCTCGTCACCACAACTTCCCATGCACAGTGGAATGAATAGCTAATACTGATCACAAAATCCAGTCAGAGTTTTAACAACACCAGGTTAAAGTCCAACAGGTTTATTTGGTAGCAAATACCATTAGCTTTTGGAGCGCTGCTCCTTGGTCAGATGGAGTGGAAATCTGCTCTCAAACAGGGCACAGAGACACAAAATCAAGTTACAGAATACTGATTAGAATGCGAATCCCCACAGCCAACCAGGTCTTAAAGGTACAGACAATGTGAGTGGAGGGAGCATTAAGCACAGGTTAAAGAGATTTGTATTGTCTCCAGACAGGACAGCCAGCAAGTCCAGGAGGTAAGCTGTGGGGACAGGGCACACTGGTCCTCCTGGGCTTGCTGGCCGTCCTGTCTGGAGACAATACACATCTCTTTAACCTGTGCTTAATGCTCCCTCCACTCACATTGTCTGTACCTTTAAGACCTGGTTGGCTGTAGAGATTTGCATTCCAATCAATATCCTGTAACTTGATTTTGTGTCTCTGTGCCCTGTTTGAGAGCACATTTCCACTCCATCTGACGAAGGAGCAGCGCTCCGAAAGCTAATGGTATTTGCTACCAAATAAACCTGTTGGACTTTAACCTGGTGTTGTTAAAACTCTTACTGTGTTTACCCCAGTCCAATGCCGGCAACTCCAGATCACAAAATCCCCAGGCCATTACATTTCTTCATGTACCAACTTCCTGTCAGAGGCTGTAATATATTTTGGCCGACTTAATCAAAATGTTTGTTCTTTTGTGGGAGATTTGCAGGAACTAGTCACCCCAGGGGGAGTATTAATAGTTTAAATTTCCTGTAACAGTTCAGGCTGATTTCCAAGGTTGATGAATAGAGTTGCTGATAAAAACATTCTGAAGATCACAAAAGGTCATAAAATGTATTGCAACCAATAAAGAAAAGCTCTGATTCACTTTGAAGTCAGGTCCATCTTTGGAGAAGATTTACATTTACGAAAGAAACTATGAGACATGATGTCTGAAAACATGAAGATAAGGGATTGATATGTTTTAGAAAATGTTCATACAGTTCCTCTTAAGTGTTTTGAAGGCTACAAGGAGAACAAAAGCTAACATTGATTGACAGAGTTTGTTTCCTTTGAAGTGCAGAGGAACGTGCAAACATATTTAATTTATGTTTCAGCAGGTGGACTTATGTTTTAATTCTCCAAGCAACAGATTGAAAGTAGTCAGAAATTTAAGAAGCATACATTGTTTGATTGCCCAAGGCTTTAGGAAATAAGTCACTGATAAAAGGTCCTGTGAATGGTGGTACAATGGATAGCACTGCTGCCTCGCAGCTCCTGGGACCTGGGTTCAATTCCAGCCTTGAAGTCGCTGTCTGTGTGGAGCTTGCACATTCTCCCTGTGTCTGGGTGCTCCAGTTTCCTCCCACAGTACAAAGATGTGCAGGTTAGGTTGATTGGCCATGCTCAATTAACCTTAGCGTCAAGGGGATTAGCAGGGTAAATATGAAGAGGTAGGGGAATAGGGTCTGTGTGGGATTGTGTTCGGTGTAGACTCGATGGGCTGAATGGTCCCCTCCTGCACTGTAGGGATTCTATTCTATGGACAGTCAAGAGGGACGGAAAACACTAAAGGGGGTTTTAAGTTTAAGTTTATTTATTATTGTCACAAGCAGGGTTACATTAACACTGCAATGAAGTTACTATGAAAATCTCTTAGTCACCACACTCTGGCACCTGTTCGGGTACACTGAGCGAGAATTTAGCATGGCCAATGCAGCTAACCAACACGTCTTTCAGACTGTGGGAGGAAACTGGAGCACCCGGAGGAAACCCACACAGACATGGGGAGAACGTGCAGACTCCGCACAGACAGTGACCCAAGCCAGGAATCGAACCTGTGTCCCTATCACGGTGAGGCAGCAGTGCTAACCACTGTGCCACCGTGCCGCCCTAAATATATGGACATATCATCAGAGAAATATCTAAAATTGTGGTTTGAGCAAATTATTGGAATTCTAATTGGACAATTGTAGCTTGAGATTGACATTGTTAAGAGAGTACAATTTTGCCAGTGAAATATTGCAATAAATTTGGGGGTGACCAGATGTGGCAATTAACAAACTTTAAGATGTATTGCGTGCGAAGAACTATTTACAATAATAGGTATTGTAATAGGCATTCTTGTTATAGCTTCTTGCTCGGCACGAATGTGCTTGGTAACAAGCATTACCAAGAATGTAACAAAACAAACAGGTCGAATCCATCAGCATTTCGAGAGGCATTTCAGAGGATTGAATATCCCAGCAACAAGATTAGCCGGTTTTACACAGATCAGAAGAAATACATTGTCGTGCTAATAGAGTTAGACAATTGAACAAACAAGAGGAGGAATACATATGTTAATTATTTAGAACCACAGGAGCTGAGAGGACAGACAGCAAATATGTGCAGAGGGGGCGATTTTACCATTTTGATTCTCAGTGTTGAATCTGGGCGCAATTCAGATCCGACTTGGAAACCTGCTCTCCGGCGCCCCCATGCGAAGTCAGCCTGAAAAAGAATCGCGAGTCTGAATCACGCTATGGGTGGGGCTAGCGTGCCCGAAACGCTGCTGCTCCGGTCGGAGCCTTCAACTGCACACGCGCAGTAAAAAGAATTTGAAAAACGCTCCCCTGTCACATCGCTCCTGGGTTACAAAAAGCAGATAAAGCAGCCCGGGAGCGATGGCCCCCCCCCCCCCCCCCCCCCCCCCCACAGACATCACCCCACCCCCACAACATAACTGTCCCTCTTACACACCCAGCCCCCTCCCCGCTACCCAGACCAATTACAACTCCTTGCCCCCTTTCCCCCCCACCAATCACTCGCAGAGTGGCAGTGGACCCCCCCGCCCCCCCACCAGAGATCCATCTGGCCTCCTCCTCCCCTCCCCCCCCCCACCCCCCAACCAGAGAGCGATCGGGCCCTCCCTCCTTCCTCCCCCAAAGAATGATTGGGCCCTCCCCCACAAGCAGAGAACTATCTGGCCTCCCCTCCCCCCCCCCTCACACCCCACCAGAGAGAGATCTGGCCCTCCTCCTCCCCTGCCCCTCCACCGGCCAGAGAATGATTGGGCCTCCCTCCTGCCCCCCTTTTCATCAGAGATACATCTGACCCGCCTCCTCCTCCCTCCCCCCCACCAGAGATCCATCTGGCCTGCCTCCCTCCCCCCACTCTCTCCACCCCCCCCCCCCCCCCCCCCCCCCCCGCCCCACCACCGATCTGAATTAGAGAGCCACCGGAAGCTCTGAATTCACCTCTTCAGAAGCTGGAGCGCCCGAAACAGACCTTTGCTGAGCATGTCTGTTCTGCGCCGAATCTGGATGGGCGAAAAGCAGCCAACATAACCAAGGACTCCATGCACCCTGGACAAGCCCTCTTCCACCTTCTTCCGTTGGGAAACTATTAAAGGGGGAAATGCAGGTAGGATT
>NW_027594523.1:0-16438 GCF_964213995.1 Mustelus asterias | reverse complement strand
GCACTGCTGCCTCACAGTGACACGGTGACACAGTGGGTTAACACTGCTGCCTCACAGCGACACGGTGACACAGTGGGTTAACACTGCTGCCTCACAGTGACACGGTGACACAGTGGGTTAACACTGCTGTCTCACAGTGACACGGTGACACAGTGGGTTAACACTGCTGTCTCACAGTGACACGGTGACACAGTGGGTTAACACTGCTGCCTCACAGTGACACGGTGACACAGTGGGTTAACACTGCTGCCTCACAGTGACACGGTGACACAGTGGGTTAACACTGCTGTCTCACAGTGACACGGTGGCACAGTGGGTTAACACTGCTGTTCCCCCCCCAGCTGTTCCCCCCCCAGCTGTTCCCCCCCCAGCTGTTCCCCCCCCAGCTGTTCCCCCCCCCGCTGTTCCCCCCCCCCGCTGTTCCCCCCCCAGCTGTTCCCCCCCCAGCTGTTCCCCCCCAGCTGTTCCCCCCCCAGCTGTTCCCCCCCCAGCTGTTCCCCCCCCAGCTGTTCCCCCCCCAGCTGTTCCCCCCCCAGCTGTTCCCCCCCCAGCTGTTCCCCCCCCAGCTGTTCCCCCCCCAGCTGTTCCCCCCCCAGCTGTTCCCCCCCCAGCTGTTCCCCCCCCAGCTGTTCCCCCCCCAGCTGTTCCCCCCCCAGCTGTTCCCCCCCCAGCTGTTCCCCCCCCAGCTGTTCCCCCCCCAGCTGTTCCCCCCCCAGCTGTTCCCCCCCCAGCTGTTCCCCCCCCAGCTGTTCCCCCCCCAGCTGTTCCCCCCCCAGCTGTTCCCCCCCCAGCTGTTCCCCCCCCAGCTGTTCCCCCCCCAGCTGTTCCCCCCCCAGCTGTTCCCCCCCCAGCTGTTCCCCCCCCAGCTGTTCCCCCCCAGCTGTTCCCCCCCCAGCTGTTCCCCCCCCAGCTGTTCCCCCCCCAGCTGTTCCCCCCCCAGCTGTTCCCCCCCCAGCTGTTCCCCCCCCAGCTGTTCCCCCCCCAGCTGTTCCCCCCCCAGCTGTTCCCCCCCCAGCTGTTCCCCCCCCAGCTGTTCCCCCCCCAGCTGTTCCCCCCCCAGCTGTTCCCCCCCCAGCTGTTCCCCCCCCAGCTGTTCCCCCCCCAGCTGTTCCCCCCCCAGCTGTTCCCCCCCAGCTGTTCCCCCCCCAGCTGTTCCCCCCCCAGCTGTTCCCCCCCAGCTGTTCCCCCCCCAGCTGTTCCCCCCCCAGCTGTTTCCCCCCCAGCTGTTCCCCCCCCAGCTGTTTCCCCCCCAGCTGTTTCCCCCCCAGCTGTTTCCCCCCCAGCTGTTTCCCCCCCAGCTGTTTCCCCCCCAGCTGTTTCCCCCCCAGCTGTTTCCCCCCCAGCTGTTTCCCCCCCAGCTGTTTCCCCCCCAGCTGTTTCCCCCCCAGCTGTTTCCCCCCCAGCTGTTTCCCCCCCAGCTGTTTTCCCCCCCCAGCTGTTTTCCCCCCCCAGCTGTTTCCCCCCCAGCTGTTTCCCCCCCAGCTGTTTCCCCCCCCAGCTGTTTCCCCCCCCAGCTGTTTCCCCCCCAGCTGTTCCCCCCCAGCTGTTTCCCCCCCAGCTGTTTCTCCCCCCAGCTGTTTCCCCCCAGCTGTTTCCCCCCCAGCTGTTTCTCCCCAGCTGTTCCCCCCCCCCAGCTGTTATCCCCCCCCAGCTGTTACCCCCCCAGCTGTTACCCCCCCCCGCTCTGCTTCCCCCCCCCCCCGCTCTGCTTCCCCCCCCGCTCTGCTTCCCCCCCCGCTCTGCTTCCCCCCCCCGCTCTGCTTCCCTCCCCCGCTCTGCTTCCCCCCCCGCCCTGTTTCCCCCCCCCCGCTCTGTTTTCCCCCCCGCTCTGTTTCCCCCCCCCCCGCTCTGTTTCCCCCCCCGCTCTGTTTCCCCCCCGCTCTGTTTCCCCCCCCGCTCTGTTTCCCCCCCCCGCTCTGTTTCCCCCCCCCGCTCTGTTTCCCCCCCCCCGCTCTGTTTCACCCCCCGCTCTGTTTCCCCCCCCCGCTCTGTTCCCCCCCCCCGTTCTGTTCCCCCCCCCCGCTCTGTTCCCCCCCCCCGCTCTGTTCCCCCCCCCCGCTCTGTTCCCCCCCCCCGCTCTGTTTCCCCCCCCCCGCTCTGTTTCCCCCCCCCCGCTCTGTTTCCCCCCCCCGCTCTGTTTCCCCCCCCCGCTCTGTTTCCCCCCCCCGCTCTGTTTCCCCCCCCCGCTCTGTTTCCCCCCCCCGCTCTGTTTCCCCCCCCCGCTCTGTTTCCCCCCCCCGCTCTGCTAACCCCCCGCTCTGTTTCCCCCCCGCTCTGTTTGCCCTCCCCGCTCTGTTTCCCCCCCCCCCTCTCTGTTTCCCCCCCCCGCTCTGTTTCCCCCCCCCGCTCTGTTTCACCCCCCGCTCTGTTTCCCCCCCCCGCTCTGTTTCCCCCCCCGCTCTGTTCCCCCCCCCCGCTCTGTTCCCCCCCCCGCTCTGTTTCCCCCCCCCCGCTCTGTTTCCCCCCCCCGCTCTGTTTCCCCCCCCCGCTCTGTTTCCCCCCCCCGCTCTGTTTCCCCCCCCCGCTCTGTTTTCCCCCCCCGCTCTGTTTCCCCCCCCCGCTCTGTTTCCCCCCCCCCGCTCTGTTTCCCCCTCTCAGACCCGCCCTGACCAATTCCTCTGAGACTCTCCAGTCCCACCAGGATTCCCCCCCCCAAATCCCAGCCCTATCCATAGGGAGCCCCTCCCCACCCTGTCCCCACCCCCACCGACAGACCCAAACCCCACCCCCACCGACAGACCCAAACCCCACCCCCACCGACAGACCCAAACCCCACCCCCACCGACAGACCCAAACCCCACACCCACCGACAGACCCAAACCCCACCCCCACCGACAGACCCAACCCCCACCGACAGACCCGAACCCCACCGACAGACCCAAACCCCACCTCCACCGACAGACCCAAACCCCACCCCCACCGACAGACCCAAACCCCACCCCCAGACCCAAAACCCCACCCCCACCGACAGACCCAACCCCCACCCCCACCGACAGACCCAAACCCCACCCCCATCGACAGACCCAAACACCACCCCCATCGACAGACCCAAACCCCACCCCCACCGACAGACCCGAACCCCACCCCCACCGACAGACCCAAACCCCACCCCCACCGACAGACCCAAACCCCACCCCTAGACCCAAACCCAAACCCCACCGACAGACCCAAACCCCACCGACAGACCCAAACCCCACCAACAGACCCAAACCCCACCCCCACCGACAGACCCAAACCCCACCCCCAGACCCAACCTCCACCCCCACCGACAGACCCAACCCCCACCCCCACACCCAAACCCCACCCCCACCGACAGACCCAAACCCCACCCCCACCGACAGACCCAAACCCCACCCACAGACCCAACCCCCACCCACAGACCCAAACCTCACCCCCACCGACAGACCCAAACCCCACCCTCAGACCCAAACCCCACCCCCACCGACAGACCCAAACCCCACCCCCAGACCCAACCCCCACCCCCACCGACAGACCCACCCCCAGACCCAAAACCCCACCCCACCGACAGACCCAAAACCCCACCCCCACCGACAGACCCAAACCCCACCCCCACCGACAGACCCAAAACCCCACCCCCACCGACAGACCCAAAACCCCACCCCCACCGACAGACCCAAAACCCCACCCCCACCGACAGACCCAAATCCCACCCCCACCGACAGACCCAAACCCCACCAACCGACCCAAACCTCTCGGCCCCTCCCCCCGATCCTCTCTGCCCCTCCCCCCGATCCTCTCTGCCCCTCCCCCGATCCTCTCTGCCCCTCCCCCCGATCCTCTCTGCCCCTCCCCCCGATCCTCTCTGCCCCTCCCCCCGATCCTCTCTGCCCCTCCCCCCGATCCTCTCTGCCCCTCCCCCCGATCCTCTCTGCCCCTCCCCCGATCCTCTCTGCCCCTCCCCCCGATCCTCTCTGCCCCTCCCCCCGATCCTCTCTGCCCCTCCCCCCGATCCTCTCTGCCCCTCCCCCCGATCCTCTCTGCCCCTCCCCCCGATCCTCTCTGCCCCTCCCCCCGATCCTCTCTGCCCCTCCCCCCGATCCTCTCTGCCCCTCCCCCCGATCCTCTCTGCCCCTCCCCCCGATCCTCTCTGCCCCTCCCCCCGATCCTCTCTGCCCCTCCCCCCGATCCTCTCTGCCCCTCCCCCCGATCCTCTCTGCCCAATCTTCCCCAATCCCACTCTAATCACCCCCCCACTCACTCTCTCTCAGGAACTCACCGCCAAAGCCCTCTGAGCCCCTCCCAATCCTTCTCAACCCCCCGCCCTCAATCTCCACTAATTCCCCCCCAAAACTCCTCTTTCCCCCACCTGATTCCCTGTCCCTCTGCCCCATCTCCTTTCATCCGACTGTAAGCACCCCCAATCTCTCTGACACCCACCGCCAATCTGACTCTCAGCCCCCTGAATCCTCCAAGTTCCTGCCCCAATTCCTCAGCCCCCCCCCCCAAAGGCTCCCTCTGCCCAAAACCCCACCCCCACCGACAGACCCAAAACCCCACCCCCACCGACAGACCCAAAACCCCACCCCCACCGACAGACCCAAATCCCACCCCCACCTGCCAAACCCAAGCCCCCCTGACGCCTGCACCCAATCCTTCCTCAGTCCTCCCCACCCCAGAATCCCTCTGAGTCACCCCCCCCGCTCCGAATCGCTCGACACCCCCCCCAATTCTAACCCTGATGCAAGGCCCCACCCTAAATCCCTCTCTGAATTTCCCCCCTCCCAAATCCCTATAAATCCACCCCGCCCTCAATCCCTTTCCCTCCACCCCGACTCGCCCCCCCTCCCGCTAACTCCCTCTCTGACTCCCTACCCCATCCAGACCCTCCCCAGATTCTAAGCCCCTGAGATTCCTCTAGAATCCCCCCTGAACGTCTCCTGAGATCGCCCCCACCCTCGCCACATTCCTCTGCCCCCGAATCCTGCTCCCTCTCCAATCCCACCCCTTCAATCTGTCTGAGCACCAAACCATGTCTTGTCATCCCCGTAAGCCCCCCAATCCCTCCTGTATCCCTCAGAACCCCTGAAATCCCCCTCTAAGCCTCCCCTTCCCGAATCCCCCTCAATTCCCCCCGATTCCCTCCCTCTCAGCCCCGCTAAATCCCAAATTCCCCATGAGACCCTTAAATACCCGAATCCCTCTAATTCCCGACCACAATCCCTGAGTCTCCCTCTCCACTCTCTCCCTTTAATCCCTCTCAATTCCCCCCCCCCACTCCAGCCAATTCTGTCGTCCCTCCTCACAATCCCTCTAAATCTCCCGATCCTTCCCTCTGAGCCCCGTACCCCGCTCCCCCCACTGCCCAAACCATCTTCAAAGCCCCCCAGCTGAATATCCCTCTAAGTTCCCCTCTTTCCCCCCGCCCCCCCTCTCAACCTGGCAAATTCCCACTCCCTCCCTGTGAACAGCCTCTGGACTGACAGATCCCCCCCTTTCTAATTAGTACCCCCCCTCCCCCCCCCCCCCCCCACCGCGCGTCCATCCCCGTCCACCACCCCCCGGTAAACAGCTCCTGGTGGAGTTGGATGTGGAAACTCTCCCCATTTTAAACATTAACGTTCAAATGACTAATTCCCCTGACACTGAGCAGCCTGTGTTATAACATCCCCCACCCCCATCCTGTACAACAGACCCCCTGTCTGATTCTTCCCCCCCATCTCCATTGCCCCCTTTCTCTGATAACCCCTGACTCTGGTCAGCCTGTGTTATAATATTCCCCCCACTTGTACAACAGCCTCCCCCACCGGCCCCTTCCCTCTCTGTCTAATAGCCCCTGGCTCTGAACAAGCCCCTGTATTACACACTCCCCCCTTTCAGCAGTGCTGAATCCCTCTGAATTGCCCCCGATTCCCTCCCTCTGCGTTCCTGGGCCTTTGCTGCTTGTGAACAGCAAACCCGTGATCTGGCCCGTCCCCCACGAGAGAGAGAGAGATAGAGAGAGACAGAGAAGTAGAGATGGAGATAGAGAGAATGCTGCTGTAATTCAGACGGAATGATTCACAGAGAGGGGGAAGCAGAGATCAGAGAGATGGAGATGGGGAGGATGCGACTGTAATTCAGACTGATTCACAGAGAAGGAAGCAGAGATCAGAGAGAGGGGGAAGCAGATAGAGAGAGTGAAGGAGATAGAGAGAGATAAGAGACAAATAAAAGCAGAGTTAAAGTTAAAATTGTATTTGTTAATCACAAGTAGGCTTACATTAACACTGCAATGAAGTTATTGTGAAAAGATATAGAGATGGGGAGTGAGAGAGAATGCTGCTGTACTTCAGACAGAATGAGTCACAGAGAGGGAGCAGAGATAGACAGAGGGGGGAGCAGAGAGAGAGAGAGAGACGGAGAGGAGGCTGCTGTGATTGAGATAAAATGATCCACAGAGAGAGAGAGAGATGTCCAGAGAGGCTGAGATACAAAGTGAGATGTCGAGATAAATAGAAAGTGGGGCTTTGGCAAGACAGAGTGACAAAGTTTCAGAGAGAGTGAAAGATAGAGAGAATGAGAGAAAAAGGGAAAGATGCTGCCATTGTGAGAGGCTGAGGTATAAAGGATGGGGAGAGACAGGGATTGGAAAGATGTGGAGAAACAGTTCTGAGGATGGGGGAGTTGCACAGACAGAGCTTCAGGGAGAGGGATTGAAATCTGTGGGATTACATTGGAGCAGGGATCACTGGGAATACCCCCTCCCCCTGACACACAGACCACTAACCCTCAGTGTAAAAGCCCCACCAGTCTATCTGTGAATAAAAATGAACGACAAAGACACGGGGACTTTTATTAATATTTTTCTCTCTGGTTATAGCTCTTGTCCGAGGATTCCTCACGGCAAAACTATTCGCTCTCTGCATCGCCAAAGTTTCCAAAGGAATTCTCCTTGGAAGAGAGAAAGAGAAAATAAAGTGAAATTTGATTAAACACAAAACAAAAGCTGATTAAAAACAATAAAAGGCACAGCAAGATCCCAGGACTTGCTGAAATTCACAATCTCACTGGGGGGAGGGGGGGGGAAACATTCATTTTCACCTCCTCATTATTAAACCCTGACAAAATGGGAACACGTTTCAAATGCAATGAACTTCCAACTGCCTCCTGACTGTCCCGATATTGAATTTATTAAACACGTCAAAGCATTCTGGGGGCTTTACTCCAGAGACAGGCCAGTGAATAAACACAGGAGGCCCCAATGAAGTTCCCACTTCTGTCAGTCACCTCTCCCCTCCCCGCACCCCCCCCCTCTGTTTCTCCCTCTCCGTCTCTTACACACTTCCCCCAGATCTATATCTGTCCAATACCCCGTCTCTGGATAACCTGTCCTGATCTCTGCTCTGTTTCTCTCTCTCGAGGTGAATCTGGATTGAAATGCTCTCTCTAAGTTTCTGTCTGACCGTTTAAAATAAAACTCACAATCAAAAGGGAAATGAGAGGGGGGCGGGGGGGCAGGAAAATCCACAATCCCACCCTGAAGCGGCTGCTTCACATTATATTGAACCATTGAATTCAGCCACTTAAACCCTGTTGGGGAATTAAGCGAATGCAAAAGTGCTGCTGAGATTTAGGCCGTGAAGTGCGGCCTAGTCACAGAGGCTGCATTATTCCTCAGGTGGAAAGAACAAACCCCCCTCTCTCCCACCCCCCAGTTAAACAGAACAATCTTCTCCATCCACACCCACAAATCCCAGCGCCCTGTCTAAAAACACAAGCAGGACTCTGGGATTGAGAACAAACCTTTCCCCCAGGCTCAGGAATTTGAATTTCAGCTCCCTCTCCCTCCTGAGTGCTTCACAGTGAGAGGGAGAGAGACTGGGAATGCTGCAATCAGGATCCCACAGGGAGTCCCACACTGCAGGAGGACACCCCCCACCCCCAGAGCCTCTGTCTCTATCCCCCTACCCCCCTCCACTGAGCACCCAACACTCCCCACCCCTTCTCTGTTCACCCTGTTTCTCTCGCTCTACCCCACCCTCCTTCCCCTCCATCTTTTTATGTTTAAAGCATGGGGCTCTGTCATAGTGTGAGGAATATGGGGCAGGGGGACGGAGCATGAGTGCACAGCAAGATCCCACACACACACAGCTTGAACACGGCCAGATACAAAGTGATTTTGAAGTGAGGATTGGGGTAAAGTGAGTGGGAAATGAGGGAACCACACGTCTCCCTCTCTTTCCCCTCCATCTCTCCCCCACCGCAAATGAAAATAATAAGTCACTCCAGCATTGGTGCTGTTTGTACATTCGATATGAACAGGGAACCTTCCACTTCGAGCAGAGTCACACCTCTCTCTCCCATTCCCTCTGTCTCTCGCTGTTTCTCTCTTTCTCTGCCTCTATCTCTGAACCTGTCCAGCCCCCTCTGTGTCTCTTTTGCTTTCCCCCCCAGATCTATATATATATCCAATACCCCATCTTTGCCCCGGTCTCTCTTACTCTGGATAATCTGTCCTGATCTCTGCTCTGTTTCTCCGTCTGGGGATGAATGGGGATTAAAATGCTCTCTCTGATAAGTTTCTGTCTGACCGTTTCAAATAATGACGTGTTGTGAGCCACGTTTGCTATTTCTCAGTGATTTCCATGGGGAAATGGGGAGGGAAGCTCCTTCTGCAAAGCCAGATCTCTCTCTCACTGCAATGTGGCAGCAGCCACATTCCAATATCTTTATATTGGGAAAAAATCTATTCAAACACAACAGCACAGATTCAGCCTCAGTCACACAGCCGCTGGTTACAAATCCCACCTTCTGGGAGGGTGTGAGTGAGGGTCTTTTCCCCAGAGACTGGGGAGCTGGGCTGTGAGTGCAGAGCAGAGGACCCACCCCTAACCCACCCCCCCCTCCAGTGTGTCTCCTCTCCCTGCCCCTCTGCCTTTGATCTCCCTCTGTTACCCTCCCTTTCTCTCTCTCTCCTTCCCTGATAACTCACAATCAAAGGAGAAAGATGGGAGAGAGAGAGAGATAGCAGGAAAACCCACAATCACATCCCCAATCCGATGGAATAAAGCGGCTGCTGCAGGTTTTATTCGGCTGCTTTTCTCTCTCTCTCTGTCTGTCTCTCCTTCCCCCACTCCCTGTCTTTCTCTGTCTCTGTCTGTCTTTCCCTCCCTCCCTGTCTCTCTCTTTCTCTCTCTCTGTCTTTCCCTCCCTGAAATTAAATCCAAAAAATTCACATTGGTGTTTTCCATCACATTTTATTGAAAGATGAAATATAGACAGGAATGTCTGGGGAGAGAGAGAGGGGAGGGGTGCTGGGATTGGTAAGAACGCTGGAGAGACAGAGACAGGGAAATTATGAACGCCCCCCCATCCAAATAGAAATTCCTGGGAAAAGAGGGAGGAGAATCTGGAGTCACACAGCACAGAAACAGGCCCTTCGGCCCACCAGGTCTATGCTGGCCATCAAATTCCAATCTATACTCCCCCCCCATTCCCCAGCACTCGCTGCACAGCCTACGATGCCTCGGCGATTGAAGTGCTTTAATTTACCCGACCCCGTTTACACTTCTTCCTTTGAACCCACTTTGCGGTCCGTGAGCGAGATTTTGTTTAATAAAGTGTGGTCACTGTTGCAGTGCGAGCAAAGGCCACAGGCCCAGTGTGTGCACAGCAAGATCCCACAACAACAGCAGCAGCAGCAACAATGTGAACCTGAATCAAATGGGACACAGTCCTCCCCAACACACCCCCAACACTCTCGCCTGCTGTGAGCCCCCTTCCCCACTCACTACCCTGTGTGTCTCATCCCAAATTCCCAGAAAGGGTTGAACTCCCTCTTAAAACGAAGCCAAACCCTTTTTAAAACACAATCTCTGTGGTGCTCTGGAAGATCCCAGAAGGTGCAGTTCGCTGTGTTGAGTGTGTTTTAATTTGGGAAATGTTTATACAGAGGGAGAGTGAGGCAGAGAGGGGCTGAGGCTGTGAAATCCACCCCCCCCCCCTTCGCCCCGGGACCCTCAGAATTGAATCATAACATGTAGGGCTACACGGGGGCACAGTGGTTGGCGCTGCTGCCTCACAGCTCCAGGGACCCGGGTTCAATTCCCGGCTCTGGTCACTGTGATCCTGTGTCTCTTCCCCCACCCCCTCACTGCACCCCCACAAACCTCACCTCTTGCTGTCTTTTCCTGTTTTCCTCCTCACTCTCCCCCTCTCTCTCTCCCACTCCCTCCATCTTTCTCTCTCACTCCCTGTCTGCCTTTCTCTCTCTCTCCGTCCATCTTTCTCTCTCTCTCTCCCTCCATCTTTCTCTGTCTTTCTCTCTCTCTCCCTCACACTGTTTCTCTCTCTCTTTCTCCCTGCCTGTCTCTCTCTCTCTCTCTCTGTCTTTCCCCCTCTTTCTCTTTCTGTCTCTCTCTTTCTCTCAGAGACTGGGAATGCTGCAATCAGGATCCCACAGGGAGTCCCACACTGCAGGAGGACACCACCCACCCCCAGAGCCTCTGTCTCTATCCCCCTACCCCCCTCCACTCAGCCCCCGACACTCCCCACCCCTTCTCTGTTCCTCTCTCTACCCCACCCTCCTTCCCCTCCATCTTTTTATGTTTAAAATGTGGGGCACTGTCACGGTGCGGGGAATATGGGGAGGGGAGGAGGGGAGACAGAGAGCATGAGGGCACAGCAAGATCCCACACACAGTCTGAGCAGGGCCAGATACAAAGTGATTTTTAAATGAGGATTGGGGTAGAGTGGGAAATGAGGGAACCACACGTCTCCCTCTCTCTCCCTCCACACGAGAGACCCCCAGATCCTGTGTCTCTTCCCCCACCCCCTCACTGCACTCCCCCACAACCCTGACCTCTTGCTGCCCTTTCCTGCTTTCCCTCACTCTCCCGTCTCTGTCTCTCTCTCTCCCTTTCTCTCTCTCTCTCTTTCTCTCCCTCTCTGTCTTTCTCTCTCCCTTTCTTTCTCTCTGTCTCTCTCTAATATGGTTATGAAGCTGCATGTAGGGTAAAACATCTGGTGTTTGACAAATGTAAATATTGAAAAGAAATGCTGAGAAAACCAAACCGAACCATCCAGCGTTGTGTCTTTAGAAAGCCTGTGTCTTTGTGCTGGGGATTTTAAACTGCAGAAAGCAGGGCTGCAGAAGACAACTTTACAACATTTGTGTCCAAAGCAGCAGCCAGAGTCCCAGCAGAGCAAAACAGGCTTTGAATTGGGTCAATGATTTTAAAACAAGCTCTCAAACACACACAACCAATTGCATTCAAATTGGAGCGTTGGTGACAGCCTCAAGCCACTCAAATTGCAGGAATACTGTGAGGAAATTCTGGGTATTTAAACCCGGGACAGGGGGAAATAACGGGGAGGGAGCGACCTTGCTGCCTCTTTAGATTGAAGGAGGGAGAGTCTGATACTGAATCCTGCAGTAATATATACAGCTTCATCACATCACCATCTAAATAGAAGCAGAAACCAACTCAGAAAGTATTCCAGACCCAAGCAGCAGAAGAAAGTTCACACTTCCAACAGACGCCTGGTATTATATTATTTGAGAGTGACTCTATTCTGTAATGATTTATTTCATTATTCCTGAGTGAGTCTTGTCATTGGAACAGCATTCTACTGGGGAGTTTATTCAGTTTGTTCATTGTTTTAATAAGGTTGTCACCCAGTCTAAATTAAAGACCTGTTAGTTGTTCCTGATACAGAGAGTGTCAGATCCTGCTTTAATTTACCAATTCCTCCGACAGCACAAAGCTGTGCGGGTTCGGTGGATTGGCCGTGTTAAATTGACCCTAGTGTCAGGGGGATTAGCAGGTTAAAAGTGTGGGGTCATGGGAATAGGGCCTGGTTGGGATTGTGGTCGGTACAGACTAGATGGGCCGAATGACCTCCTTCTGCACATCTGTCTAAAACCAGTAGCTTCCTCCTGTCTCACACACACTTAAGATTACGAGGCAAGGTGTATCTCTTTGGGGGGGTTACAAAATAGCGCAGAGGGAAACATCACCTCAGCGTGGTAACAATATTTATAATCCCACAATCACACCCCCACCCTCCCTTAGTCAATGAATGAATGATTCAAATGACAATGAAGGTAATTCTGCACAGCAAGATCCCACTGCCAGTCCCACGATGGAGGAGGGCAGCCCCAGACTCTGTGTCTCTTTCCCCCTGCCCCTCCTGAGACCCTCTCACACCCCTCCCCCCCACACCCTCTCTGTTTAGCTCTCCCTCCATTTCTCTGTCTCTCTCTCTGCCTCCTCCGCCTCCCCAACATCTTTCCTGTTTAAAGTTCTGCTCACGGTCACAGTGCGAGGAATAGGGAGCCAGACCCACCTGTGTGCACAGCAAGATCCCACACACACAACCTGGTGAGGGCCAGATTAAATAAATGTTGTGGGTGAGGACTGCAGGAGAGTGTGTGGGAAATGGGATCCACTCCTCTCTCTCTCTCTCTCTCTTCCCAAATTAAATTGACAACAATTCACATTGGTGTTTTCTTAAACATTTTATTGAAAGATGAAATATGGACAGGAATGTCTGGGGAGAGAGAGAGAGGGGAGGGGTGCTGGGATTGGTAAGAACGCTGGAGAGACAGAGACAGGGAAATTCTATACCCACCCCCCATCCAAATAGAAATTCCTGGGAAAAGAGAGAGAGAAAAGAATCTGGAGTCACACAGCACAGAAACAGGCCCTTCGGCCCACCAGCTCCATGCTGGCCATCAAATCCCAATCTATCCTCCTCCCATTCCCCAGCACTTGCTCCAGAGCCTACGATGCCTCGGTGATTAAAGTGCTTGAATTTACCCGACCCCTTTTCAAGCTTTTTCCTTGAACCCACTTTGCGGTCCCTGGGCCAGATTTTGTTTGAAAATAAAAAGTGCGGTCGCTGTTGCAGTGCAGCCAAAGGCCACAGGCCCAGTGTGTGCACAGCAAGATCCCACAGCAGCAGCAGCAGCAATGTGAACCTGAATCAGATGGGACACAGTCCTCCCCCCCCACCCCCCACTCTCTCGCCTGCTGTGAGCCCCCTTCCCCACTCACTACCCTGTGTGTGTGTGTGTGTGTGTGTGTCTGCATCATCCCAAATCTCCAGAAAGGCCGGAACTCCCTCTTAAAAGTAACCCTTTTTAAAACTAAAATCACTGTGGTGCACAGCAAGATCCCACAAAGTCAGCTGTGTTGAGCGTTTTTTAAATTTGGGAATTGTTTATACAGAGTGAGGGAGCCAGAGAGGGGCTGAGACAGTGAAATCCCTCTCTCAGGACCCTCAGAATTAAACTGGAGACCCTGTCCCTCACTGAAACCCCCCCTCCCTCTAACAGCCTGTGTCTCTCCCCCTGCATCTAACCCACAACTCCAGCTGTTTCCATCCCTCCCTCTTCCTCTCTCTCCCTGCCTCTCTGTCTCCACCTGTTTCTGCTCGAGAAGAGACAGGGAGAGAGAGAACAGGGAGAGAGAGAGACGGGGAGAGACAGAGATAAAGCGAGAGAGACAGATATTTGATAATTAATTGTGTATGGTCGCATTATTGAGTGTGGTTTAATTTGGTGATTTTTTTATACAGAGAGGCAGAGAGAGAGGTGAAGACAGTGACATTCTCTCCCTGGCACCCTCGCAAGTTCAAAGACACAAAAGCTGCAGACACTCTCACACACAAACTGGGTTTGGTAAGTTTCCCAATCTCTGCAGCTTCCCATGTGGCCCAGGGTTTGAATTGAAATTTAAAAGCAGCTTGGAGAGACTGCAGGATTTTTGAGTTGAGTTTCTCCCCCCCCTCACCCTGTAAATATAAAATAGAAATTCCTGGATTACAATATTCCCTTGGACAGAGCAGAGGGAATGTGTGAGTGGTGTGTGTGTGTGTCTGAGACCTAGGCTGGATTTGGGAATATCTGCCTGCTGAAGAGGGTCAGTGAAACCATCCTGGCTGAATATCTCATCGCTAAAGGGTCACAGAGAGAGATATCTGATCAATAAATGTGTTACTGAACCCACTCTGGATGCTCCCTCTATCTCTGTCTTTCTCACTAACTTCATTGCAGTGTTAATGTAAGCCTTGTGACACTAATAAATAAACTTTAAATCTTTCAACTTTAAAAACCCTCTCTTTCTGTCTCTCTCAGTAACTGCAGCGTTAATGTGAGCGTTACTTGTGACAGGAATAAACAAACTTTACACATCCTCTCTGTCTCTTTATCTCTCTGTCTCTTTCTGTCTCTTTATCTATGTCTCTGTCTCTGTGTGTCTCTGCCTCTCTCTGTCTCTCTCAGTAACTTCATTGCAGTGTTAATGTAAGCCTTACTTGTGACACTAATATATAAACTTTAAAACTTTCAGCTTTAAAAACTCTGTCTGTGTGTCTCTGTCTCAATTCAGACACTAGTTCAGTGCCAGGTTGAGAGGGGGTCAGTATTGAGCAGAATGGGGGGCAGTTTGATACAAAGTTTGCAGAAACTGCAGCGAGTGTTTGTAAACATGTTGGGTTTGTGGAAAGGTCAGTGTGTAACAAGCTGAGGGAAGGTGTTTCCACTTCACATGTGGCTACTTTTTGGCAATGGGAGTTACCTTTGCATCTACAGGGAGCTCTGAAGCCTCATGGCTTTCTGCCTGCCTCTGTTTGAACAGTTTAATATGTTTCAGCACTGAGACCTCTGGCCCTTGTTGGGAATATCAGTCTCCCAGAATACCAGTATACCTGACTGCCCACCTCCCCCCCGCCCGCCACCCCCAGCCCCCAACCCTGTGTGTGTGTTGTCCCAAGTCTGGAGACTTCCCCACAGTCCCCTGAAAGGTTTAAACTGCCTCTGAGAAAACACCCTTTTTAAAACAAAATCCCCAGCAAGATCCCACAAGGTGCAGTCAGCTGTGTTGAGTGTTTTGTAATTTGGGAAAAGTTTATACAGAGAGAGAGTGAGGCAGAGAGGGGCTGAGACAGTGAAATCAAACCCCCCCGGACACCCAGAATGAAAATCACACAGCACAAAATCCCAGGATTGCCCCTTTCCAGGTTTTACTGAGAGATTGTCCAACTAAATATTAATTCCTGGGAAAAAGAGGGAGAGAGAGAGAATAAAGAGAGGCAGATAGAGGAAGGAAATGGAGAGAAAAGCAGAGAGAAATAGACAGAATGGGGGAAAAGCTGTGGAGAGGATGAAATGAAAATCTGAACATCTGTAAACTGAATTGTAAAGGCCTCTGTGAATTTTATTCAACAATTAGGTTCATTGCTCTGTCTCCGACCCCTGTTATTTTAGATTTAAAACAAACTTATAGACAGTTTCATACATAATTTACTCTGCCACCCACCAAAGGGTTAACGTGTTTGTGACTAATTGCAAAGCCGGGATATTTTAACCCCAGCATTTTAAACTCCAGCCCCCCACACATCCCACAATCGAACCAGAACTGGTTCATCCGAGGAAGCGAGATTAAATTTAAACCTGGATCAGGGTAATAAAGAGACGACAACTCACTTGCAGCCTATAGAACAGGCCTCAGTCCATCCATCCTCCTCTGGAGAAAAGCCCCTTGTCCAAGGATCCCGAGTCATGTTGCAGTCTTCAAAATTCAAATTCCTGGGGAGAAGAGAAAATAATTAATTAAAGTACAAGAAAATGTTTAAATTAAATAGCACAAGAGCCCAGGATTCCCCCTTCTAAGATTTCACTGAGAGATTGTCTAACTAAATATGAATTCCTTGGGAAGAGATAGAATATAATTAATTTAAATACAAGAAAATGTTTAAATTGAATCCACAAGAGCCCAGGATTCCCCTTTCTCAGTTACACAATCTCTCAGTAAAATCTAAATATTAATTCTTGGGTAAAAGAGAGAGAAATATATTAAAATACCAGAAAATGTTTAAATTAAATCGCACAAGAGCCCAGGATTCCCCTTTCTCAGATTTTACTGAGAGATTGTCCAACAAAATATTATTTCCTGGGAAAAAGAGGGAGAGAGAGGGAATAAAAAAGAGAGACAGATAGAGGAAGGAAAGGAATGGAGAGAGAGAAAGCAGAGAGGAAATAGACAGAATGGGGGAAAAGCTGCAGAGAGGACGAAATGAAATTCTGAACTTCTGAAAACTGAATTGTAAAGGCCTCTGTGAATTTTATTCAACAATTAGGAGCAGCGGTCTGTCACCCATCCCTGTTACCTTGGATTTAAAACAAATTGAGACAGTTTCATATCACAGACATTTAATTTACTCTTTGCCACCCACCTAAGGGTTAATGTGTTTGTAACTAATTGCAAAGCCGGGATATTTTAACCCCAGGGTTTCAAACTCCAGCCCCCCCACACCCCACAATCGAACCAGAACTGGTTCATCCGAGGAAGCGAGATTAAAATTAAACCTGGATCAAGGTAATAAAGAGACGACAACTCACATGCGGCCTATAGAACAGGCCTCAGTCCATCCATCCTCCTCTGGAGAAAAGCCCCTTGTCCAAGGATTCCGAGTCATGTTGCAGTCTTCAAAA
>NW_027594522.1:10000-12500 GCF_964213995.1 Mustelus asterias | reverse complement strand
CACATACACTATTTATCACACACACACATACACTATTTATCACACACACATACACTATTTATCACACACACACATACACTATTTATCACACACACATACACTATTTATCACACATACACACACTATTTATCACACACACACATACACTATTTATCACACACACACACTATTTATCACACACACATACACTATTTATCACACACACACATACACTATTTATCACACACACATACACTATTTATCACACATACACACACTATTTATTAGACACCCACACACACTATTTATCACACATACACACACTATTTATTAGACACACACATACACTATTTATCACACATACACACACTATTTATTAGACACACACACACACTATTTATCACACATACACACACTATTTATCACACACACACACACTATTTATCACACATACACACACTATTTATTAGACACACACATACACTATTTATCACACATACAAACAGTATTTATTAGAGACACACATACACTATTTATCACACACACACATACACTATTTATCACACACACATACACTATTTATCACACACACATACACTATTTATCACACACACACATACACTATTTATCACACACACACACACTATTTATTAGACACCCACACACACTATTTATCACACATACACACACTATTTATTAGACACACACATACACTATTTATCACACATACAAACAGTATTTATTAGAGACACACATACACTATTTATCACACACACTATTTATTAGACACACACACATACAATATTTATCACACATACACACTATTTATTAGACACACACACATACACTATTTATCACACATACACACACGATTTATTAGACACACACACACACACATACACAATTTATCACACATACAAACAGTATTTATTAGAGACACACACACATACACTATTTATCACACATACACACTATTTATTAGACACACACACATGCACTATTTATCACACACACACACACATTATTTATTAGAGAAGCACTCAAACAACATTCTGTCTTTAATCAGGTTTATAAACTAGCTGTTTCCTCCAGTCACCCTCTGCTCCAGGAAGTCTGCATGTGGGACAGAGAGAGAGCGAGAGAGAGAAGAAAAACACATCTCCCTAAACCCACTTCAGGACACTGTCCGTGGCCCCACCGCCAATAAAACCATAAAGTAATTGAGGGCAGACGTCTCGACTTCCCTTTTGTTACAGTTTATATCTCGTCTCACTGACAGCCAGTGGGATGCCGGCAGAGGGTTGTAAACTCTTTACAATCCAGTTCCGGAATCCAGCCATTCTCCCAACTCTCACACTCTCTCTCTCTCTCTCTCTCTCTCCCACTTGCCAATTCGGGATGAAAAAACAAGTCCATTATCTTCAAGCTTCCTGAAGGAAATCAACCAAAAAAAACTCTCTCACCCCCCCGCCCACGCATCCCCCACCAACTCAAAGGAGAGCGAGGGACAGGACCAGCAAGGGAAATAAAACTAAACAGCGTGGGGAGGGTGGAACGCGTCTTCTGAAGAGAGAAGGTCAGAAGGAATATTTGACTGGAAACTGATGACACACACATACACAGACAGACCCTCTCTCACACACGCTCTCTCTCTCACACACACACTCTCACTCACACACTCTCTCTCACACACACACACTCTCACACACTCTCTCTCACACACTCTCTCTCACACACTCTCTCACACACACACGCTCTCTCACACACACTCTCTCTCTCTCACACACACTCTCTCTCACACACACTCACACACACTCTCTCTCACACACACTCTCTCTCTCACAATCTCTCTCTCTCTCTCACAATCTCTCTCTCTCACACTCTCTCACACACACAAACGTTCTCTCTCTCACACACACACACTCTCTCTCACACACACTCTCTCTCACACACACTCTCACACACTCTCTCTCAGGCACACACACTCACACACACTCTCTCTCTCACACACACTCTCTCTCTCACAATCTCTCTCTCTCTCTCACAATCTCTCTCTCTCACACTCTCTCACACACACAAACGTTCTCTCTCTCACACACACACTCTCTCTCTCACACACACACTCTCTCTCACACACACAAACACTCATACACTCTCTCACACACACACACACTCTCATGCACACACACTCTCTCACACACACACTCTCTCACACACACACACTCTCACACATACACACGCTCTCTCTCTCACACACTCTCTCACACACACACTCTCACACACACACTCTCTCACACACGCACACATTCATACACACACTCTCTCACAAACACTCTCTCTCACACACTCTCTCACGCACACACACACACTCTCACACACACTCTCTCACACACACACTCTCACACACACACTCTCTCACACACACACTCTCTCACACACATTCTCTCTCTCACAAACTCTCACACACACTCTCACACACACTCTCTCTCGCACACTCTCTCACGCACACACACTCACACAC
>NW_027594522.1:5000-7500 GCF_964213995.1 Mustelus asterias | reverse complement strand
ACACAGTGACAAAAATACACAGACAAAGATACACACGCACTGATACATGTACAGATACACACACAAGACAGATGCACACACAGTGATACACACACACTGATACATGTACAGATGCACACACAGACACGCACAAGACGGATGCACACACAGAGGCACACACAGACAGGTGCGCACACAGACACACACAAGATAGATACACACACAGATGCACACAGTGACACACACACAGTGCTACATGCTCAGATACACACACACAGACACACACACAGATGCACACACAGACAGGTACGCACACAGACACACACAAGACAGATACACACATACACACAGTGACACACACACACAGACACACACACAGATGCACACACAGACAGGTACGCACACAGACACACACAAGGCAGATACACACAGATACACACAGTGACACACACAAACAGACACACACACAGATGCACACACAGACAGGTACGCACACAGACACACACAAGACAGATACACACAGATACACACAGTGACACACACACACAGACACACACTCAGATGCACACACACAGACAGATACGCACACAGACACAGGCACACACAAATGCACACACACACACACAGACAGACAGATATGCACACGGGTGCACACACACGGATATTTATGTTCCACTTTTCGCCGCATCGATAACGATTGCGGTGTTCTGGGAGATTAATTTTCTGTTAATTTATCACCTGATATGGAGACACACATTAGCTGTCTCACCCTGAGCAGAGAATTCATCCTGCAGCGTTCATCTATAACCTTCCCATTTGAAATGGGCATCTATCTAACTTGTATCTCTGGCTGTCTAACGGCGCTGCCCATCTATCTATAGATCCCCGCCTATCTAAGTGCCATCAATCGATGAAGAGGCACTGAAATCCTTTGCTGAATGAAGTGGCAACCCTTGCCCCCTATTTCCCACCCCACCTCCGTCCCCCCCCACCCCCCCCCCCACCCCCACCACTTACTAACACCTTTTCTAGAATATTCCATTTTAAACACCAAAAACAAAACCCCATGAGGCAGTCACACCACCAACCCGCCCCCTCCACCCCCCGCCCCCCTTTACCCTCTCCCCCCCCCCCCCCCGTCCTCTTCACCCCTCTTACCACCCCCTCCCCACCCCCTCATTCCCCCGTTCCTTTGGAAGTATCATAGTTGTATTGTGTCAGTAACTAAGAACTGTGGGGGTGGAGAGGGGGGAGGGTGGGGTGGGGTGGGGTGGGGGGTGAGAGGGTGGGGTGTGTGGGGGGGGGGGGGTGGAGGGGAGGCCGGGGGTTGGTTGGAGTAGGGGGGGGGGTGGGGGGTTGGAGGCAAAACAACACTTGGATAGTCAGAAGCTTCCCCCCCCCCCCCCCCCCCGCCCCGCACCCCCAGGGTGGAAGAGTCAATGACTGGGAGGCGGGGGCGGGGGCGGGGAGGTGGGGGGCCGAATGGCCTCCTCCTGCTCCTATCCTCAGTGTGTAGAAGCGATAGGCCCTTCGAGAATTTGGAGAAACTTGGTTTGTTCTCACTGGAGCGACGGAGGTTGAGGGGAGACCTGATAGAAGTCTACAAGATTATGAGGGGCATGGACAGAGTGGATAGTCAGAAGCTTTTTCCCCCCAGGGTGGAAGAGTCAATTACTAGGGGGGGGGGCACAGGTTTAAGGTGCGAGGGGGCAAGGTTTAAAGGAGATGTACGAGGCAAGTTTTTTGACACAGAGGGTGGTGGGTGCCTGGAACTCGCTGCCGGGGGGAGGGAGTGGAAGCGGATACGGTAGTGAGTTTTAAGGGGCGTCTGGACAAATACATGAATAGGATGGGAATAGAGGGATACGGTCCCCGGACGGGTGCGGGGGGGGGGGGGGGGGGATATGGTCCCCGGGGGGCAGCATGGTAGCTGGAGGGCCGAAGGGCCTGTTCCTGCGTTGGAATTTTCTATAATCTTTATTCTTCAGTGGGAAGGGAATGAAAGTTAAACCTGATGATTGAGGGGAGAATTGAGGGGGAGTGGGGTGAGAATGAAACAGGGAGAGAGAGAGACAGAGAGGGAGAGGCGCAATGTGTTTGCGTGTGTAGGAGAGAGATAGAGACTGAGAGAGAGTGTGTGTGTGGGAGAGTGTGTGTGAGAGTGTGTGTGTGAGAGAGAGTGTGTGTGTGTGAGAGAGAGTGTGTGTGTGCGAGAGTGTGTGTGAGAGAGAGTGTGTGCGAGAGAGAGTGTGTGTGAGAGAGTGTGTGTGTGAGAGAGAATGTGTGTGAGAGAGAGTGTGTGTGTGAGAGTGTGTGTGAGAGAGAGTGTGTGTGAGAGAGGGTGTGTGTGTGAGAGAGAGTGTGTGTGTGAGAGAGAGTGTGTGTGAGAGAGAGTGTGTGAGAGAGTGTGTGTGTGAGAGAGTGTGTGTCTGTGAGAGAGTGTGTGTATGTGAGAGAGTGTGTGAGAAAGAGAGAGAGTGTGTGAGAGAGAGAGAGTGTGTGAGTGAGAGAGGGTGTGTGT
>NW_027594521.1:0-16467 GCF_964213995.1 Mustelus asterias | reverse complement strand
AGGGGGAGGGAGAGGCAGAGTGGGGGAGGGAGAGGCAGAGGGGGGGAGGGAGAGGCAGAGGGGGGAGGGAGAGGAGGAGGGGGGGAGGGAGAGGCGGAGGGGGGGAGGGAGAGGCGGAGGGGGGAGGGAGACGCAGAGGGGGAGACGCAGAGGGGGAGACGCAGAGGGGGAGACGCAGAGGGGGAGACGCAGAGGGGGAGACGCAGAGGGGGAGACGCAGAGGGGGAGACGCAGAGGGGGAGACGCAGAGGGAGATCTCTGTGTAACGCGGAGTGTTCAGGGACTGACTTTGGGGGAGGTGATTGAGTGAGTCACCAAGTTGCTGCATTTATATATCGCCAGGCTGATTATCCGCAGTGGAAACTTCCCCGGGGCTCCCGTCAACTTCCACTCGGATACCAATGACATTCCCGAGAGAGGACTGATCAGTAACTCCCAGGACCTCTTCGTGGAACTGGTGTCCGAGAATCTGGGAGCGCCGCTCGCTCTGGCCCTGCGTTACGCAGGTACGTGCGACAGACCGACACACTCACCGACACACTCACTGACACACTCACCGACACACTCACTGACACACTCACTGACACACTCACCGACACACTCACCGACACACTCACTGACACACTCGTTCACTGACACACTCACTGACACACTCACTGACACACTCACCGACACACTCACCGACACACTCACCGACACACTCACTGACACATGCACTGACACACTCACTCACTGACACACTCACTGACACACTCACTGACACACTCATTCACTGACACACTCATTCACTGACACACTCATTCACTGACACACTCACTGACACACTCATTCACTGACACACTCACCGACACACTCACCGACACACTCACTGACACACGCACCGACACACTCTGACACACTCACCGACACACTCACTCACTGACACACTCACCGACACACTCACTGACACACTCATTCACTGACACACTCATTCACTGACACACTCACCGACACACTCACCGACACACTCACCGACACACTCACCGACACACTAACCGACACACTCACCGACACACTCACTGACACACTCACAGACACACTCACAGACACACTCACCGACACACTCACCGACACACTCACCGACACACTCACCGACACACTCACCGACACACTCACTGACACACTCATTCACTGACACACTCATTCACTGACACACTCACCGACACACTCACCGACACACTCACCGACACACTCACCGACACACTCACTGACACACTAACCGACACACTCACCGACACACTCACTGACACACTCACCGACACACTCACCGACACACTCACCGACACACTCACCGACACACTCACCGACACACTCACCGACACACTCACTGACACACTCACCGACACACTCACCGACACACTCACCGACACACTCACTGACACACTCACTGACACACTCACCGACACACTCACTGACACACTCACTGACACACTCACCGACACACTCACTGACACACTCACCGACACACTGACCGACACACTCATTCACTGACACACTCATTCACTGACACACTCACCGACACACTCACCGACACACTCACCGACACACTCATTCACTGACACACTCATTCACTGACACACTCATTCACTGACACACTCACCGACACACTCACCGACACACTCACCGACACACTCACCGACACACTCACTGACACACTCACCGACACACTCACCGACACACTCACCGACACACTCACCGACAGACTCACCGACAGACTCACTGACACACTCACCGACACACTCACTGACACACTCACCGACACACTCACTGACACACTCACTGACACACTCACTGACACACTCACCGACACACTCACTGACACACTCACTGACACACTCACCGACACACTCACCGACACACTCACTGACACACTCACCGACACACTGACCGACACACTCACTCACACACTCACTGACACACTCTCTCACTGACACACTCTCTCACTGACACACTCTTAAACTGACACACTCTTACACTGACACACTCTTACACTGACACACTCACTCACTGACACACTCTCACACTGACACACTCACTGACACACTCTCACACTGACACACTCACTGACACACTCTCTCACTGACACACTCTCTCACTGACACACTCTCACACTGACACACTCACTGACACACTCACTGACACACTCACTGACACACTCTCTCACTGACACACTCTCTCACTGTCACACTCACTGACACACTCTCTCACTGTCACACTCACTGACACACTCTCTCACTGACACACTCACTGACACACTCTCTCACTGACACACACTCTCACTGACACACTCACTCACTGACACACTCTCTCACTGACACACTCACTGACACACTCACCCACTGACACACTCACTGACACACACTCTCACTGACACACTCTCTCACTGACACACTCTCTCACTGACACACTCACTGACACACTCACTCACTGACACACTCACTGACACACTCACTCACTGACACACTCTCACACTGACTCACTCACTGACACACTCTCACACTGACACACTCACTGACACACTCACTGACACAATCACACTGACACACTCACTGACACACTCTCTCACTGACACACTCTCTCACTGACACACTCACTGACACACTCTCTCACTGACACACTCTCTCACTGACACACTCTCTCACTGACACACTCTCTCACTGACACACTCACTGACACACTCACTCACTGACACACTCTCTCACTGACACACTCTCTCACTGACACACTCTCTCACTGACACACTCACTGACACACTCACTCACTGACACACTCTCACTGACACACTCTCACTGACACACTCTCACTGACACTCTCACTGACACACTCACTGACACACTCTCTCACTGACACACTCTCTCACTGACACACTCTCTCACTGACACACTCTCACACTGACACACTCACTGACACACTCACTGACACACTCACTCACTGACACACTCACTCACTGACACACTCACTGACACTATCACACTGACACACTCATTCACTGACACACTCACTGACACACTCTCTCACTGACACACTCACTGACACACTCACACCGACACACTCACTGACACACTCACTGACACACTCACTGACACACTCTCTCACTGACACACTCACTGACACACTCTCACTGACACACTCACTCACTGACACTCTCTCTCACTGACACACTCACTGACACACTCTCTCACTGACACACTCACTGACACACTCTTTCACTGACACACTCTCTCACTGACACACTCTCTCACTGACACACTCTCTCACTGACACTATCACACTGACACACTCATTCACTGACACACTCACTGACACACTCTCTCACTGACACACTCACTGACACACTCACACCGACACACTCACTGACACACTCACTCACTGACACACTCACCGACACACTCTCTCACTGACACACTCACTGACACACTCACTGACACACTCACTCACTGACACACTCACTCACTGACACACTCACTCACTGACACACTCACTGACACTATCACACTGACACACTCATTCACTGACACACTCACTGACACACTCTCTCACTGACACACTCACTGACACACTCACACCGACACACTCACTGACACACTCACTCACTGACACACTCACTGACACACTCACTGACACACTCTCACTGACACACTCACTCACTGACACACTCACTGACACACTCTCACTGACACACTCTCTCACTGACACACTCACTGACACACTCTCTCACTGACACACTCACTGACACACTCTTTCACTGACACACTCTCTCACTGACACACTCTCTCACTGACACACTCTCTCACTGACACACTCTCTCACTGACACTATCACACTGACACACTCATTCACTGACACACTCACTGACACACTCTCTCACTGACACACTCACTGACACACTCACACCGACACACTCACTGACACACTCATTCACTGACACACTCACTCACTGACACACTCACCGACACACTCACTGACACACTCACTGACACACTCACACCGACACACTCACTGACACACTCACTGACACACTCTCTCACTGACACTCTCTCTCACTGACACTCTCTCTCACTGACACACTCACTGACACACTCTCTCACTGACACTCTCTCTCACTGACACACTCACTGACACACTCACTGACACACTCACTGACACACTCACTGACACACTCTCTCACTGACACACTCTCTCACTGACACACTCACTGACACACTCACTGACACACTCACTGACACACTCACTGACACACTCACACCGACACACTCACTGACACACTCTCTCACTGACACACTCTCTCACTGACACACTCACTGACACACTCACTCACTGACACTCTCTCTCACTGACACACTCACTGACACACTCTCACTGACACACTCTTTCACTGACACACTCTCTCACTGACACACTCTCTCACTGACACTATCACACTGACACACTCATTCACTGACACACTCACTGACACACTCTCTCACTGACACACTCACTGACACACTCACACCGACACACTCACTGACACACTCACTGACACACTCTCTCACTGACACACTCACTCACTGACACACTCACCGACACACTCACACCGACACACTCACTGACACACTCTCTCACTGACACTCTCTCTCACTGACACACTCACTGACACACTCTCTCACTGACACTCTCTCTCACTGACACACTCTCTCACTGACACACTCTCTCACTGACACACTCTCTCACTGACACACTCTCTCACTGACACACTCTCTCACTGATACACTCACTGACACACTCACTCACGGACACACTCACGGACACACTCACTGACACACTCACTGACACACTCACTGACACACTCACTGACACACTCTCTCACTGACACACTCTCTCACTGACACACTCACTGACACACTCTCTCACTGACACTCTCTCTCACTGACACACTCACTGACACACTCTCTCACTTCCACACTCACTGACACACTCACTGACACACTCTCTCACTGACACACTCTCTCACTGACACACTCTCTCACTGACACACTCTCACACTGATACACTCACTGACACACTCACTCACTGACACACTCTCTCACGGACACACTCACGGACACACTCACTGACACACTCACTGACACACTCTCTCACTGACACACTCACTGACACACTCACTGACACACTCACTGACACACTCACTGACACACTCACTCACTGACACCTTCTCACACTGACACACTCTCACTGACACACTCTCACTGACACACTCACGGACACACTCACTTACACACTCACTCACTGACACACTCACTGACACACTCACTCGCTGACACACTCACTGACACACTCACTCACTGACACTCTCTCTCACTGACACACTCACTGACACACTCTCTCACTGACACACTCACTGACACACTCTTTCACTGACACACTCTTTCACTGACACACTCTTTCACTGACACACTCTCTCACTGACACTATCACACTGACACACTCATTCACTGACACACTCACTGACACACTCTTTCACTGACACACTCTTTCACTGACACACTCACTCACTGACACTCTCTCACTGACACTATCACACTGACACACTCATTCACTGACACACTCACTGACACACTCTCTCACTGACACACTCACTGACACACTCACACCGACACACTCACTGACACACTCACTCACTGACACACTCACCGACACACTCTCTCACTGACACTCTCTCTCACTGACACACTCACTGACACACTCTCTCACTGACACACTCACTGACACACTCTTTCACTGACACACTCTCTCACTGACACACTCTCTCACTGACACACTCACTGACACACTCACTCACTGACACACTCTCTCACTGACACACTCACTCACTGACACACTCACTCACTGACACACTCTCTCACTGACACACTCACGGACACACTCACTGACACACTCACTGACACACTCACTGACACACTCACTGACACACTCACTCACTGACACACTCTCACACTGACACACTCTCACACTGACACACTCACGGACACACTCAATGACACACTCACTGACACTCTCTCACTGACACACTCACGGACACACTCACTGACACACTCACTGACACACTCACTCACTGGCACCTTCTCACACTGACACACTCTCACTGACACACTCACGGACACACTCACTGACACACTCACTCACTGACACACTCTCACACTGACACACTCACTGACACACTCACTCACTGACACACTCACTCACTGACACACTCTCACACTGACACACTCAATCACTGACACATTCACTGACACACACACTCTCTCACTGACACACTCACTCACTGACACACTCACGGACACACTCACTGACACACTCACTGACACACTCACTGACACACTCTCTCACTGACACACACACTCACTGACACACTCTCACACTGACACACTCTCACACTGACACACTCACGGACACACTCACTGACACACTCACTGACACACTCTCTCACTGACACACTCACTCACTGACACCGTCTCACACTGACACACTCTCACTGACACACTCACGGACACACTCACTGACACACTCACTCACTGACACACTCTCACACTGACACACTCACTGACACACTCACTGACACACTCACTCACTGACACACTCAATCACTGACACATTCACTGACACACACACTCTCTCACTGACACACTCACTCACTGACACACTCACTCACTGACACACTCTCTCACTGACACACTCAATCACTGACACATTCACTGACACACTCACTCACTGACACCTTCTCACACTGACACACTCTCACTGACACACTCACGGACACACTCACTGACACACTCACTCACTGACACACTCTCACACTGACACACTCACTGACACACTCACTGACACACTCACTCACTGACACACTCAATCACTGACACATTCACTGACACACACACTCTCTCACTGACACACTCACTCACTGACACACTCACTCACTGACACACTCTCTCACTGACACACTCTCTCACTGACACACTCTCTCACTGACACACTCACTGACACACTCACTGACACACTCTCTCACTGACACACTCACTCACTGACACACTCACTCACTGACACACTCACTCACTGACACACTCACTCACTGACACACTCTCACACTGACACACTCAATCACTGACACATTCACTGACACACACACTCTCTCACTGACACACTCACTCACTGACACACTCACGGACACACTCACTGACACACTCACTGACACACTCACTGACACACTCACTGACACACTCTCTCACTGACACACACACTCACTGACACACTCTCACACTGACACACTCTCACACTGACACACTCACGGACACACTCACTGACACACTCACTGACACTCTCTCACTGACACACTCACGGACACACTCACGGACACACTCACTGACACACTCACTGACACACTCTCTCACTGACACACTCACTCACTGACACCGTCTCACACTGACACACTCTCACTGACACACTCACGGACACACTCACTGACACACTCACTCACTGACACACTCTCACACTGACACACTCACTGACACACTCACTGACACACTCACTCACTGACACACTCAATCACTGACACATTCACTGACACACACACTCTCTCACTGACACACTCACTCACTGACACACTCACTCACTGACACACTCTCTCACTGACACACTCAATCACTGACACATTCACTGACACACTCACTCACTGACACCTTCTCACACTGACACACTCTCACTGACACACTCACGGACACACTCACTGACACACTCACTCACTGACACACTCTCACACTGACACACTCACTGACACACTCACTGACACACTCACTCACTGACACACTCAATCACTGACACATTCACTGACACACACACTCTCACTGACACACTCACTCACTGACACACTCACTCACTGACACACTCTCTCACTGACACACTCTCTCACTGACACACTCACTGACACACTCACTGACACACTCTCTCACTGACACACTCACTCTCGCCGACACTCTCCCTCTCTCCGACACTCTCTCTCTCTCTCGCTCACTCTTTCTCTCGCTGACACTCTCTCTCGCCGACACTCTCTCTCGCTGACTCCCTCTCTCTCTCTCTCGCCGACACTCTCTCTCGCTGACTCCCTCTCTCTCTCTCTCGCCGACACTCTCTCTCGCTGACACTCCCTCTCTCTCTCGCTGACACTCTCTCTCGCTGACTCCCTCTCTCTCTCTCTCTCGCTGACTCACCCACCCCCTCACTGACGCACGTGACCCGAACCCCTCTGGGGAGAATGGGGGCCCGTAGCGGGGGTTCCCGTGACCCCCTGGGCAAAGTGGAACTGATTGCAATGCCCTCTTGAATGTCCTTCCTCCCTCCCCAGCCTTCGAGACGGACCGCTGTTACGAACCCTTCCTGGTCCATGGCAACTTTACCTCGAGTGATGCCAGCTATGCTGTGGGCACCAGGGTAGAGTTTACCTGTAACCCCGGGTACGCTCTGGAGAAGGGGACGCCCGCCATCGAGTGTGTGGACCCGGATCAGCCCCACTGGAGTGAGCCAGAGCCAGCCTGCAGAGGTAACGGGGTGTGGGGGAGGGAGCCACGGCGGTGGGGCGGGGGGCAGGGGGCAGAGGAGGGGGTACGTGGCCAGTGTTGGGGGGGGGGGGGTGGGGTCCCGTAACTCCCAGGGAGAGTCGGTGCCCATGGGGGGGGTTCCATACCCCCCTGGGGGGGAGTCGGTGCCCATGGGGGGGTCCCATACCCCCCTGGGGGGGAGTCGGTGCCCGTAGGGGGGGCACTCGAACCCCCCTGGGGAGAGTCTGCACCTGTGGGAGGTACCCGAACCCCCTGGGGAGAGTCGGTGCCCATGGGGGGGTCCCATACCCACTGGGGGGAGTCTGTGCCTGTAGGGGGGGATCCGTACCCCCCGGGGAGAGACTGTGCCCATGGAGGGGACTCGAACCCCCCGGGGAGAGTCTGTGCCTGTGAAGGGCACTCGAACCCCCCCGGGGAGAGTCTGCACCTGTGGGAGGTACTCGAACCCCCCGGGGAGAGTCTGCACCTGTGGGAGGTACTCGAACCCCCCTGGGGAGAGTTGGTGCCCGTGAGGGGCACTCGAACCCCCCGGGGAGAGTCTGCACCTGTGGGAGGTACTCGAACCCCCCTGGGGAGAGTTGGTGCCCGTGGAGGGCACTCGAACCCCCCTGGGGAGAGTCTGTGCCCGTGAGGGGCACTCGAACCCCCCGGGGAGAGTCTGCACCTGTGGGAGGTACTCGAACCCCCCTGGGGAGAGTCGGTGCCCGTGAGGGGCACTCGAACCCCCTGGGGAGAGTCTGCGCCTGTGGGAGGCACTCGAACCCCCCGGGGAGAGTCTGCACCTGTTTGAGGTACTCGAACCCCCTGGGGAGAGTCTGCGCCTGTGGGAGGCACTCGAACCCCCCGGGGAGAGTCTGCACCTGTGGGAGGTACTCGAACCCCCTGGGGAGAGTCTGTGCCCGTGAAGGGCACTCGAACCCCCTGGGGAGAGTCTGCACCTGTGGGAGGTACTCGAACCCCCTGGGGAGAGTCTGCACCTGTGGGGAGGTACTCGAACCCCCCTGGGGAGAGTCGGTGCCCGTGAGGGGCACTCGAACCCCCTGGGGAGAGTCTGCGCCTGTGGGAGGCACTCGAACCCCCTGGGGAGAGTCTGCACCTGTGGGGAGGCACTCGAACCCCCTGGGGAGAGTCTGCACCTGTTTGAGGTACTCGAACCCCCCGGGGAGAGTCTGCACCTGTGGGGAGGTACTCAAACCCCCCTGGGGAGAGTCGGTGCCCGTGAGGGGCACTCGAACCCCCTGGGGAGAGTCTGCGCCTGTGGGAGGCACTCGAACCCCCCGGGGAGAGTCTGCACCTGTGGGAGGTACTCGAACCCCCTGGGGAGAGTCTGTGCCCGTGAAGGGCACTTGAACCCCCTGGGGAGAGTCTGCACCTGTGGGAGGTACTCGAACCCCCTGGGGAGAGTCTGCACCTGTGGGAGGTACTCGAACCCCCTGGGGAGAGTCTGTGCCCGTGAGGGGCACTCGAACTCCCCCTGGGGAGAGTCGGTGCCCGTGAGGGGCACTCGAACTCCCCCTGGGGAGAGTCTGTGCCCGTGAGGGGCACTCGAACCCCCCTGGGGAGAGTCGGTGCCCGTGAGGGGCACTCGAACCCCCCTGGGGAGAGTCGGTGCCCGTGAGGGGCACTCGAACCCCCCGGGGAGAGTCGGTGCTCATTGGGGAGAGACCCCGTATCACTCCCATAGAGTCAAGGAGATTCACAGCATGGAAACAGACCCTTTGGCCCCAACTTGTCCTCCATTCCATTCATCGAGTACTTAGGGGAGACGGATTTGAGTTATTATTGTCACTTGTATTGGGACACAGTGAGAAGTATTGTTCCTTGCGTGCTATACAAAGCATACCGTTCATAGAGAAGGAAAGGAGAGGGTGCAGAATGTAGCGTTACAGTCACAGCTCGGGGTGTAGAGAAAGATCAACTTAATGCGAGGTCGGTCCATTCAAAAGCAGCAGGGAAGAAGCTGTTCTTGAGTCGGTCGGTACGTGACCTCAGACTTTTGTATCTTTTTCCCCCGACGGAAGAAGGTGGAAGAGAGAATGTCCGGGGAGTGTGGGGTCCTTGATTATGCCGGCTGCTTTTCCCCCGAGGGAAGTGTAGACAGAGTCAATGGATGGGAGGCTGGTGATGGATTGGGCTACATTCACGACCCCTTTTGGAGGTCCTTGCGGTCTTGGGCGGAGCAGGAGCCCCAGACCGAGCTGTGATACAAGCGACATCCGATCTTGCCTGGGAGGTCTATTCAGAAGTGCTACCCCGGGGGAGTCGGTGCGGAGGGGGGGAAGAGGGTGTTTGAGGGGTGTGCCTCTCTGGTCAAGATTAATCATCCCCCTCTCCTCTCTTTCCCCCCCCCCCCGCCTCCCAATCCTCCCCCTAGCAACCTGTGGTGGAGACATGACGGAATCTTCTGGAGTGATCTTTTCCCCCGAGTGGCCGGAAGTGTACGGGAAGAATCAGGACTGCGTCTGGGGCATCCACGTTCCGGACGACAAGAGGATAATGATCGAGATTGAAATGTATGTCAACCCCTAGCTCCCCTCTCTCGGAGGGCGCAGGGGGGAGAGGCGGGGGGGTAGCTGCGTCAAGAGTCCAGTCCCCAGGGTGCCAACCGGACATGTCCGTGATGATAGCGTCTGGGAAATAGGAGGACCATAGGACATAGGAGCAGAATGAGGCCACTCGTCCCATCGAGTCTGCTCCGCCATTCTATCCTGCCTGATATTTTTCTCATCCCCATTCTCCTGCCTTTTCCCCCTGATCCCCTTATTAATCAAGAACCTATCTATCTCTGTCTTAAAGACACTCAATGACCCGGCCTCCACACCCTTCTGCGGCAAAGAGTTCCACACTCTCTGGCTGAAGAAATTCCTCCTCATCTCCGTTCTAAAGGATCGTCCCTTTCGCCTGAGGTTGTGTTCCCTCTGGTTCTAGTTTTTCCTACTCGTGGAAACATCCTCTCCACGTCCACTCTATCCAGGCCTCGTAGTATCCTGTAAGTTTCAATAAGATCCCCCCCGCTCATCCTTCTAAACTCCCAACAAGTACAGACCCAGAGTCCTCAACCCGTACCCGAGTATAGAAACACAGAGGGACCTGGGTGTGCAAGTCCACAAATCCGTGAAGGTGGCAGCACAGGTGGAGAAGGTGGTGAAGAAGGCATATGGTATGCTTGCCTTTATAGGACGGGGTATAGAGTATAAAAGCTGGAGTCTGATGTTGCAGCTGTATAGAACGCTGGTTAGGCCACATTTGGAGTACTGCGTCCAGTTCTGGTCGCCGCACTACCAGAAGGACGTGGAGGCGTTAGAGAGAGTGCAGAGAAGGTTTACCAGGATGTTGCCTGGTATGGAGGGTCTTAGCTATGAGGAGAGATTGGGTAAACTGGGGTTGTTCTCCCTGGAAAGACGGAGAATGAGGGGAGATCTAATAGAGGTATACAAGATTATGAAGGGCAATGGATAGGGTGAACAGTGGGAAGCTTTTTCCCAGGTCGGAGGTGACGATCACGAGGGGTCACGGGCTCAAGCTGAGAGGGGCGAGGTATAACTCAGACATCAGAGGGACGTTTTTTACGCAGAGGGTGGTGGGGGCCTGGAATGCGCTGCCAAGTAGGGTGGTGGAGGCAGGCACGCTGACATCGTTTAAGACTTACCTGGATAGTCACATGAGCAGCCTGGGAATGGAGGGATACAAACGGTTGGTCTAGTTGGACCAAGGAGCGGCACAGGCTTGGAGGGCCGAAGGGCCTGTTTCCTGTGCTGTACTGTTCTTTGTTCTTTGTTCATACGACAAGCTCTTCATTCCAAGGGATCATTCTTGTGAAGCTCCTCTGGACCGATTGAAGAAGGTGGAAGACGGAATGTCCGAGGTGTGTGGGGTCCTTAATTATGCCGGCTGCTTTTCCCCGAGGCAGCGGGAAGTGTAGACAGAGTCAATGGATGGGAGGCTGGGTTTGGGACTGGGCTACATTCTCCAACCAAGCGGAGAGCTTTCCCCCTGGTTCCCAGTCACTCAATTTTTCTGGGGGTTCCTCGGCTGAAGAAATTCCCATCCTATTCATGGATTTGTCAAGACGCCCCTCAAAACTCACTACCGTATCCGCTTCCACTCCCTCCCCCGAGTTCCAGACACCCTCTGTGTAAAAAATCTGCCTCGTACAATCTCCTTTAAACCTTGCCCCCTCGCCCCTTAAACCTGAGCCCCCCGAGTAACTGACTCTTCCACCCTGGGGGGAAAAAGCTTCTGACTATCCACTCTGCCCCTCATAATCTTGTAGACTTCTATCAGGTCTCCCCTCAACCTCCAGTGAGAACAAACCAAGTTTCTCCAACCTCTCCTCATAGCTAATGCCCCCCATACCAGGCAACATCCTGGTAAATCTTTTCCGTACCCTCTCCAAAGCCTCCACATCCTTCTGGTAGTGTGGCGACCAGAATTGAACTCTATATTCCCAAGTGCGGCCTAACTAAGGTTCTATAAAGCTGCAACATGACTTGCCAATTTTTAAACTCAATGCCCCGGCCGATGAAGGCAAGCATGCCGTATGCCTTCTTGACTACCTTCTCCACCTGCGTTGCCACTTTCAGTGACCTGTACACCCAGATCCCTCTGCCTATCGATACTCTTAAGGGTTCTGCCATTTACTGTATATTTCCTATCTGTATTAGACCTTCCAAGATGCCTCACACTTGTCCACCTCTCTCAGTTTGGACCCATTCGAGTCATAAACCTTTTTCCAATCATTGCTCCCATCTCCAGCCTCAACATTCGGAGGAATGACATTCTGTCCATCTTTGATGGTCCAAACCTGAACGCCCGGATCCTTGGACAGTACATGGGAACCCAGAAGAGGTTCAAAGTCTTCTCGACTTCATCGGATGTAACTATTCAGTTCCAGTCGGACGTGAGCGACCCAGTCTCCGGGGACAACCACGGGTTCATCATCCACTTTGCCGGTGAGTGTCGCTCTCGGGAGGGAGGGCGCGGTGTGGGGAATGGGAGGCCATTCAGCCCCTCTCTCTCCAGCCTGTTACACAGGAACAGGAGGAGGCCCATTCAGCCTCTCTCTCTCTCTCCAGCCTGTTACACAGGAACAGGAGGAGGTCCATTCAGCCCCTCTCTCTCTCTCCAGCCTGTTACACAGGAACAGGAGGAGGCCATTCAGCCCCTCTCTCTCCAGCCTGTTACACAGGAACAGGAGGAGGCCCATTCAGCCCCTCTCTCTCTCCAGCCTGTTACACAGGAACAGGAGGAGGCCCATTCAGCCCCTCTCTCTCCAGCCTGTTACACAGGAACAGGAGGAGGCCATTCAGCCCCTCTCTCTCCACCCTTTTACACAGGAACAGGAGGAGGCCATTCAGCCCCTCTCTCTCCAGCCTGTTACACAGGAACAGGAGGAGGCCATTCAGCCCCTCTTTCTCCAGCCTGTTACACAGGGACAGGAGGAGGCCATTCAGCCCCTCTCTCTCCAGCCTCTTACACAGGATCAGGAGGAGGCCATTCAGCCCCTCTCTCTCCAGCCTGTTACCCTGTGTTTGGAAGGGTAGAATTGGCCTTCAGAATGTGACCCCAATATTTGAATTCACTTACACAATAATTATTCTCTGTCCCTGTCCCCCCTCCCTCTGTCCCTGTCCCCCTCTCTCTGTCCCTGTCCCCCCTCCCTCTGTCCCTGTCCCCCTCTCTCTGTCCCTGTCCCCCCTCCCTCTGTCCCTGTCCCCCTCTCTCTGTCCCTATCCCCCCTCTCTCTGTCCCTGTCCCCCTCTCTCTGTCCCTGTCCCCCTCTCTCTGTCCCTGTCCCCCTCCCTCTGTCCCTGTCCCCCTCTCTCTGTCCCTGTCCCCCCTCCCTCTGTCCCTGTCCCCCTCTCTCTGTCCCTATCCCCCCTCTCTCTGTCCCTATCCCCCCTCTCTCTGTCCCTGTCCCCCTCCCTCTGTCCCTGTCCCCCTCTCTCTGTCCCTGTCCCCCTCTCTCTGTCCCTGTCCCTCCTCTCTCTGTCCCTGTCCCCCCTCCCTCTGTCCCTGTCCCCCTCTCTCTGTCCCTGTCCCCCCTCCCTCTGTCCCTGTCCCCCTCCCTCTGTCCCTGTCCCCCTCTCTCTGTCCCTATCCCCCCTCTCTCTGTCCCTGTCCCTCTCTCTCTGTCCCTGTCCCCCTCTCTCTGTCCCTGTCCCCCCTCTCTCTGTCCCTGTCCCCCCTCTCTCTGTCCCTGTCCCCCCTCTCTCTGTCCCTGTCCCCCTCTCTCTGTCCCTGTCCCCCTCTCTCTGTCCCTGTCCCCCTCTCTCTGTCCCTGTCCCCCCTCTCTCTGTCCCTGTCCCCCCTCTCTCTGTCCCTGTCCCCCCTCTCTCTGTCCCTGTCCCCCTCTCTCTGTCCCTGTCCCCCTCTCTCTGTCCCTGTCCCCCTCTCTCTGTCCCTGTCCCCCTCTCTCTGTCCCTGTCCCCCTCCCTCTGTCCCTGTCCCCCTCCCTCTGTCCCTGTCCCCCTCCCTCTGTCCCTGTCCCCCTCCCTCTGTCCCTGTCCCCCTCTCTCTGTCCCTGTCCCCCCTCTCTCTGTCCCTGTCCCCCTCCCTCTGTCCCTGTCCCCCCTCTCTCTGTCCCTGTCCCCCTCCCTCTGTCCCTGTCCCCCCTCTCTCTGTCCCTGTCCCCCTCCCTCTGTCCCTGTCCCCCCTCTCTCTGTCCCTGTCCCCCTCTCTCTGTCCCTGTCCCCCTCCCTCTGTCCCTGTCCCCCTCCCTCTGTCACTGTCCCCCTCTCTCTGTCCCTGTCCCCCTCTCTCTGTCCCTGTCCCCCTCTCTCTGTCCCTGTCCCCCTCTCTCTGTCCCTGTCCCCCTCTCTCTGTCCCTGTCCCCCTCGCTCTGTCCCTGTCCCCCTCTCTCTGTCCCTGTCACCCTCTCTCTGTCCCTGTCCCCCTCTCTCTGTCCCTGTCCCCCTCTCTCTATCCCTGTCCCCCTCTCTCTGTCCCTGTCCCCCTCTCTCTGTCCCTGTCCCCCCTCCCTCTGTCCCTGTCCCCCTCTCTCTGTCCCTGTCCCCCTCGCTCTGTCCCTGTCCCCCTCGCTCTGTCCCTGTCCCCCTCCCTCTGTCCCTGTCCCCCTCTCTCTGTCCCTGTTCCCCCTCTCTCTGTCCCTGTTCCCCTCTCTCTGTCCCTGTCCCCCCTCCCTCTGTCCCTGTCCCCCTCTCTCTGTCCCTGTCCCCCTCTCTCTGTCCCTGTCCCCCTCTCTCTGTCCCTGTCTCCCTCTCTCTGTCCCTGTCTCCCTCTCTCTGTCCCTGTCCCCCCTCTCTGTCCCTGTCCCCCTCGCTCTGCCCTGTCCCCCTCCCTCTGTCCCTGTCCCCCTCTCTCTGTCCCTGTCCCCCTCTCTCTGACCCTGTCCCCCTCTCTCTGTCCCTGTCCCCCTCCCTCTGTCCCTGTCCCCCTCTCTCTGTCCCTGTCCCCCTCACTCTGTCCCTGTCCCCCCTCTCTGTCCCTGTCCCCCTCTCTCTGTCCCTGTCCCCCTCACTCTGTCCCTGTCCCCCCTCTCTGTCCCTGTCCCCCTCTCTCTGTCCCTGTCCCCCTCTCTCTGTCCCTGTCCCCCCTCCCTCTGTCCCTGTCCCCCTCTCTCTGTCCCTGTCCCCCTCCCTCTGTCCCTGTCCCTCTCCCTCTGTCACTGTCCCCCTCTCTCTGTCCCTGTCCCCCTCTCTCTGTCCCTGTCCCCCTCTCTCTGTCCCTGTCCCCCTCTCTCTGTCCCTGTCCCCCTCTCTCTGTCCCTGTCCCCTCGCTCTGTCCCTGTCCCCCTCGCTCTGTCCCTGTCCCCCTCGCTCTGTCCCTGTCCCCCTCCCTCTGTCCCTGTCCCCCTCTCTCTGTCCCTGTCCCCCTCTCT
>NW_027594520.1:0-16481 GCF_964213995.1 Mustelus asterias | reverse complement strand
CACACACCACAGAGGGGCGCGCACACACACACACACACACACAGGGCGCGCACACACACAGAGGGCCGCGCACACACACAGAGGGGCGCGCACACACACAGAGGGGCGCGCACACACACAGCAGGGGCGCGCGCACACACACACAGAGGGGCGCACACACAATCACACAGAGGGGCGCACACACAAAACACACAGAGTGGCGCACACACAAACACACAGAGGGGCGCACACACGCGCGCACAGAGGGGCGCCACATGCGCACACACACGCAGAGGGGCGCGCACACACACACACAGAGGGACACACACACTCAGAGGGGGTGACACACAGAGGGGGTGACACACACAGAGGGACACACACACACAGAGGGACACACACACACAGAGGGACACACACACACACACACAGAGGGACACACACAGAGGCCGGCACACACACAGGGACACACACACACAGAGGGGCACACACACACAAACAGAGGGACACACACGCACACAGAGGGACACACACGCACACAGAGGGACACACACGCACACAGAGGGACACACACGCACACAGAGGGACACACACGCACACAGAGGGACACACACACACACAGAGGGACACACGTACACAGAGGGACACACGCGCACAGAGGGACACACACGCACAGAGGGACACACACGCACACAGAGGGACACACACGCACACAGAGGGACACACACGCACACAGAGGGACACACACGCACACAGAGGGACACACGCACACAGAGGGACACACGCACACAGAGGGACACACACACAGAGGGACACACACACAGAGGGACACACACACACAGAGGGACACACACACACAGACACACAGGGACACACACACAGAGGGACACACACACAGAGGGACACACACACAGAGGGACACACACACACACACAGAGGGACACACACACAGAGGGGGCACAACACACACACAGAGGGACACACACACAGAGGGACACACACACACACACAGAGGGACACACACACACACAGAGGGGGGACACACACACACAGAGGGGACACACACACACAGAGGGGGACACACACACACACAGGGGGACACACACACACACAGGGGGGACACACACACACACACAGAGGGGGACACACACACACAGAGGGACACACAGAGGGGACACACACACACAGAGGGACACACACACACACACAGAGGGACACACACACACAGAGGGACACACACACAGAGGGGGACACACACACACACACAGAGGGGGACACACACACACAGAGGGACACACACACACAGAGGGGGACACACACACACAGAGGGGGACACACACACAGAGGGGGACACACACACAGAGGGGGACACACACACAGAGGGGACACACACACAGAGGGGGGACACACACACAGAGGGGGACACACACACAGAGGGAGACACGCACACACACACATACACACAGAGGGACACACACACACACACAGAGGGGGACGCACACACACAGAGGAGGACGCACACACACATAGGGGGCACACACACCAGAGGGGGACACACATGCGCACAGAGGGGGACACATAAACGCACAGAGGGGCGGACACAAACACGCACAGAGGGGGACACACACACACGCACAGAGGGGGACACACACACACGCACAGAGGGGGACACACACACACCACAGAGGGGGACACACGCACAGAGGGAGACACACACACACAGAGGGACACACACACAGAGGGACACACACACACAGAGGGACACACACACACAGAGGGACACACACACACAGAGGGACACACACACAGAGGGACACACACACAGAGGGACCCACACACACAGAGGGACACACACACACAGAGGGACACACACACACAGAGGGACACACACACACAGAGGACACACGCACACAGACGTACACGCACACAGAGGGACACACGTACACAGAGGGACACACACACACAGAGGGACACACACACGCACACAGAGGGACACACACACACAGAGGGACACACACAAACAGAGGGACACACGCACACAGACGTACACGCACACAGAGGGACACACGCACACAGAGGGACACACACACACAGAGGGACAGACGCACACAGATGGGGACACACACACACACACAGAGGGACACACACACACAGAGGGGGTGACACACACAGAGGGACACACACACAGAGGGACACACACAAACAGAGGGACACACACGCACACAGAGGGACACACACGCAAACAGAGGGACACACATGCACACAGAGGGACACACACACGCACACACAGAGGGACACACGCACACAGAGGGACACACACACAGAGGGACACACACACAGAGGGACACACACACAGAGGGACACACACACACAGAGGGACACACACACACAGAGGGACACACAGAGGGACACACACACACAGGACTCACACACAGAGGGACACACACACAGAGGGGGCACACACACACACACAGAGGGGGACACACACACACACACACAGAGGGGGACACACACACACACAGAGGGACACACACACACACAGAGGGACACACACACAGAGGGACACACACACAGAGGGACACACACACAGAGGGGGGGACACACACACACAGAGGGGGGACACACACACACAGAGGGGGACACACACACACAGAGGGGGACACACACACACTGAGGGGGACACACACACACTGAGGGGGACACACACACACTGAGGGGGACACACACACACAGAGGGGGACACACACACACAGAGGGGGACACACACACAGAGGGGGACACACACATACACAGAGGGGACACACACATACACAGAGGGACACACACACACACACTGAGGGGGACACACACACACGGGGGGACACACACACACAGATGGGACACACACACACACAGAGGGGGGACACACCCACACAGAGGGGTACACAGAGGGGTACACATCCACACAGAGGGACACACACACACACACACAGAGGGACACACACACACAGAGGGGGACACACACACACACACACACACAGAGGGGGACACACAGACACACACACAGAGGGGGACACACACACACACACAGAGGGGGACACACACACACACAGAGGGGACACACACACACACAGAGGGACACACACACACACAGAGGGTGACACACACACACAGTGGGGGACACACACTCACAGAGGGGGACACACACTCACAGAGGGGGACACACACTCACAGAGGGGGACACACACTCACAGAGGGAGACACACACTCACAGAGGGGGACACACACACACAGAGGGGGACACACACTCACAGAGGGGGACACACACTCACAGAGGGGGACATACACACATGGGGGGACACATACACACATAGGGACACACACACACACACAGAGGGGGACACACACAGAGGGGGACACACACACACAGAGGGGACACACACACACACACAGAGGGGGACACACACACACACACAGAGGGACACACACACACACACACAGAGGGGGGCACACACACACACAGAGGGGGATAGACACACACAGAGGGGGACACACACACACATAGGGGGACATACACACATGGGGGGACACATACACACATAGGGACACACACACACACACACAGAGGGGGACACACACACACACAGCGGGGGACACACACAGAGGGGGACACACACACACATAGGGGGACACACACACACATAGGGGGACACGCACACACAGAGGGGGACGTACACACACAGAGGGGGGGACACATGCGCACAGAGGGGGACACACACGCGCACAGAGGGGGACACACACGCCCACAGAGGGGCGGACACACACACGCACAGGGGGGGATACACACGCACAGAGGGGGACACACACACGCACAGAGGGACACACACACACGCACAGAGGGACACACACACACAGAGGGACACACACACACACAGAGGGGGACACACACACACAGAGGGAGACACACACACACACAGAGGGAGACACACACACACAGTGGGGGACACACACACAGAGGGACACACACACACAGTGACACACACACACAGAGGGACACACACACACAGAGGGACACACACACACAGAGGGACACACACACACACACACAGAGGGACACACACACACAGAGGGACACACACACACACAGAGGGACACACACACACACAGAGGGACACACACACACACAGAGGGACACACACAAACAGAGGGACACACACAAACAGAGGGACACACACAAACAGAGGGACACACACAAACAGAGGGACTCACACAAACAGAGGGACACACGCACACAGAGGGACAAACACACACAGAAGGACACGAACACAGAGGGACACATGAACACAGAGGGACACACGAACACAGAGGGACACACACACGCACACAGAGGGACACACACACGCACACAGAGGGGGACACACACACACACAGAGGGGGACACACACACACACAGAGGGGGACACACACACACACAGAGGGGGACACACACACAGAGGGGGACACACACACACACAGAGGGACACACACACACAGAGGGGGACACACACACAGAGGGGGTGCGACACACAGAGGGGGTGACACACACACAGAGAGGGACACACACACAGAGGGACACACACACACAGAAGGCCGGCACACACACAGAGGGACACACACGCACACAGAGGGACACACACGCACACAGAGGGACACACACGCACACAGAGGGACACACACGCACACAGAGGGACACACACACGCACAAAGAGGGGGACACACACACGCACACAGTGGGACACACACGCACACAGAGGGACACACACACGCACACACAGAGGGACACGCACACAGAGGGACACACACACACACACACAGAGGGACACACACACACAGAGGGACACACACACACACACAGAGGGACTGACACACACAGAGGGGGTGACACACACAGAGGGACACACACACACAGAAGGCCGGCACACACACAGAGGGACACACACGCACACAGCGGGACACACACGCACACAGAGAGACACACAAGCACACAGAGGGACACACGCGCACACAGAGGGACACACACGCACACAGAGGGACACACACGCACACAGAGGGACACACACGCACACAGAGGGACACACACGCACACAGAGGGACACACACGCACACAGAGGGACACACACACGCACACAGAGGGACACACACACGCACACAGAGGGATACACACACGCACACAGAGGTACACACACACGCACAAAGAGGGGGACACACACACGCACACAGAGGGACACCCGCACACAGAGGGACACACACACGCACACACAGAGGGACACAGAGGGACACACACACAGAGGGACACACACACACACACAGAGGGACACACACACACAGAGGGACACACACACACAGAGGGACACACACACACAGGGACACACACAGAGGGGCGCGCGCACACTCACAGAGGGGCGCGCGCACACTCACAGAGGGACGCGCGCACACTCACAGAGGGACGCGCGCACACTCACAGAGGGACGCGCGCACACTCACAGAGGGACGCGCGCGCACACACACACAGAGGGGCGCGAGCACACACACACAGAGGAGTGCGCGCACACACACAGAGGCGCGCACGCGCACACACATACACACAGAGGGGCGCGCGCACAAACACACAGAGGAGCGGGCGCGCACACACAAACACACATACAGGGGCACGCGCACACACACAGAGGGGGCGCGCGCACACACACAAAAAAAAGGGCGCGCGCACACACAGAGGGGCGCGCACACACACACACAGAGGGGCGCGCACACACACACACAGAGGGGCGCGCACACACACACACAGAGGGGCGCGCGCACACACACAGAGGGGCGCGCACACACACACACAGAGGGGCGCGCACACACACACACACAGAGGGGCGCGCGCACACACACAGAGGGGCGCGCGCACACACAGTGGGACGCACACACACACACACACAGAGGGACACACACACACACACAGAGGGACACACACACACAGAGGGACACACACAGAGGGACACACACACACAGAGGGACACACACACACAGAGGGACACACACACACAGAGGGACACACACACACACAGGGACACGCGCACACAGGGACACGCGCACACAGGGACACGCGCACACAGGGACACGCGCACACAGGGACACGCGCACACAGGGACACGCGCACACAGGGACACGCGCACACAGGGACACGCGCACACAGGGACACGCGCACACAGGGACACGCGCACACAGGGACACGCGCACACAGGGACACGCGCACACAAGGACACGCGCACACAAGGACACGCGCACACAAGGACACGCGCACACAAGGACACGCGCACACAAGGACACGTGCACACAGAGGAGGGACACACACAGAGGGACACACACACACGGGGACACGCACACGCAGAGGGACACACACAGAGGGACACACACACAGAGGGACACACACACAGAGGGACACACACACAGAGGGACACACACACAGAGGGACACACACACAGAGGGACACACACACAGAGGGACACACACACAGAGGGACACACACACAGAGGGACACACACACAGAGGGACACACACACAGAGGGACACACACACAGAGGGACACACACACAGAGGGACACACACACACAGGGACAGACACACACAGGGACAGACACAGACACACACAGAGGGACACACAGACACAAAGAGGGACACACACACAGAGGGACACACACACAGTGGGACACACACACAGAGGGACACACACAGAGGGACACACACAGAGGGACACACACAGAGGGGTACACGCACACACACGGAGGGACACACACACGGAGGGACACACACACACAGGGACAGACACACACACACACAGAGGGACACACACACAGAGGGACACACAAACACAGGGGGACACACAAACACAGAGGGACACAGACACACACATACAGGGACACACACACACAAGGACACACAGGGTCACGCACATACAGAGGAGGGACACACACACAGGGACACACACACACAGGGACACACACACACGGACACACACACACACAGGGGGACACACACACACAGGGGGACACACACACACAGGGGGACACACACACACAGGGACACACACACACACACAGAGGGACACACACACAGAGGGACACACAGACACACACACACACACACAGAGGGACATGCACAGGGACACACACAGAGGGACACACACACAGAAGAGGGACACACACACAGAGGGACAAACACAGAGGGACACACACACACAGAGGAGGGACACACACACAGAGGGACAAACACAGAGGGACACACACAGAGGAGGGACACACACACACACACACACACACACAGAGGGACACACACACAGATGGACACACACACACAGGGACACACACACAGAGGGACACACACACAGAGGGACAGACACACACACACACAGAGGGACACACACACAGAGGGACACACAAAGACAGAGGGACACAGACAAACACATACAGGGACACACACACACAAGGACACACAGGGTCACGCACATACAGAGGAGGGACACACACACAGGGACACACACACACAGGGACACACACACACAGGGGGACACACACACACAGAGGGACACACACACACAGAGGGACACACACACAGAGGGACACACACACACACAGAGGGACATGCACAGGGACACACACAGAGGGACACACACACAGAAGAGGGACACACACACAGAGGGACAAACACAGAGGGACACACACACACAGAGGAGGGACACACACACAGAGGGACAAACACAGAGGGACACACACAGAGGAGGGACACACACACACACACAGAGGGACACACACACAGATGGACACACACGCAGAGGGACACACACGCAGAGGGACACACACGCAGAGGGACACACACACAGAGGGACACACACACAGAGAGGGACACACACACAGAGAGGGACACACACACAGAGAGGGACACACACACCGAGGAACACACACACGCAGAGGGACACACACACACACACACAGAGGGACACACACACAGACAGAGGGACACACACACAGACAGAGGGACACACACACAGACAGAGGGACACACACACAGACAGAGGGACACACACACAGACAGAGGGACACACACACACAGAGGGACACAGAGGGACACACACGGGCGCACACACACACAGAGGGACAAACACACACAGAGGGACAAACACACACAGAGGGACACACACACAGAGGGACACACACACAGAGGGACACACGCACACACAGAGGGACACACACACACGCACACAGAGGGACACACGCACACACAGAGGGACACATGCACACACAGAGGGACAAACGCACACACAGACAGGGACACACACACGCAGGGACACAAACACGCAGGGACACGCGCACGCAGAGGAGGGACACACACACACACAGAGGGACACACGAGGGACACACACACACAGGGACACACACACAGAGGGACACACACACACACAGAGGGTCACACACACACACCGGGTCAGAGACACACACACACACACACAGAGGGACACACAGAGGGACACAACACAGAGGGACACAACACAGAGGGACAGACACACACAGAGGGAAACACAAACACAGAGGGACACACACGCACACAGAGGGACACACACAGAGGGACACACACACACACAGAGGGACACACACACACACACAGAGGGACACACACAGAGAGGGACACACACACACAGAGGGACACACACACACAGAGGGACACACACACAGAGGGACACACACACAGAGGGACACACACACAGAGGGACACACACACAGAGGGACACACACACACACACACACACACACAGAGGGACACACACACACAGAAGGACACACACACAGAAGGACACACACACAGAAGGACACACACACAGAAGGACACACACACACAGAAGGACACACACACACAGAAGGACACACACACAGAGGGACACACACACAGAGGGACACACACACACAGAGGGACACACACACACAGAGGGACACACACACACAGAGGGACACACACAGGGACACACACACACAGAGGGACACACTCACAGATGGACACACACACACAGAGGGACACACACACTCACACACAGAGGGACACACACACACACACAGAGGGCCGCGCGCACACACACAGTGGGACGCGCGCACACACACACACACACAGAGGGGCGCGCGCACACACACACACCGAGCGGCGCACGCGCACACAAACATACACACAGAGGGGCGCGCGCACAAACACACAGAGGGGCGCGCGCACAAACACACAGAGGGGCGGGCGCGCACACACACAGGGGCGCGCACGCACACAGGGGCGCGCGCGCACACAGAGGGGCGCGCGCACACACAGAGAGGGGGGCGCGCGCACACACACAGAGGGCCGCGCGCGCACGCACACAGAGGGCCGCGCGCACGCACACAGAGGGGCGCGCGCACGCACACAGAGGGGCGCGCGCACGCACACAGAGGGGCGCGCGCACGCACACAGAGGGGCGCGCGCACGCACACAGAGGGGCGCGCGCACGCACACAGAGGGGAGCGCGCACGCACACAGAGGGGCGCGCGCACGCACACAGAGGGGCGCGCGCACGCACACAGAGGGGCGCGCGCACGCACACAGAGGGGCGCGCGCACACACACAGAGGGGCGCGCGCACACACACAGAGGGGCGCGCGCACACACACAGAGGGGCGCGCGCACACACACAGAGGGGCGCGCGCACACACACAGAGGGGCGCGCGCACACACACAGAGGGGCGCGCGCACACACAGAGGGGCGCGCGCACACACAGAGGGGCGCGCGCACACACACAGAGGGGCGCGCGCACACACACAGAGGGGCGCGCGCGCACACACAGAGGGGCGCGCGCGCACACACAGAGGGGCGCGCGCGCACACACAGAGGGGCGCGCGCGCACACACAGAGGGGCGCGCGCACACACACAGAGGGGCGCGCGCACACACACAGAGGGGCGCGCGCACACACACAGAGGGGCGCGCGCACACACACAGAGGGGCGCGCGCACACACACAGAGGGACACACACACACAGAGGGACACACACACACAGAGGGACACACACACACAGAGGGACACACACACACAGAGGGACACACACACAGAGGGACACACACACAGAGGGACACACACACAGAGGGACACACACACAGAGGGACACACACACACAGAGGGACACACACACACACAGAGGGACACACACACACACAGAGGGACACACACACACACAGAGGGACACACACACACACAGAGGGACACACACACAGGGACATACATACACAGGGACACACACACACAGGGACACACACACACAGGGACACACACAGGGACACACGCACACAGGGACACGCGCACGCAGGGACACGCGCACACAGGGACACGCGCACACAGGGACACGCGCACACAGGGACACGCGCACACAAGGACACGCGCACACAAGGACACGCGCACACAAGGACACGCGCACACAGAGGAGGGACACACACACACACCCACAGAGGGACACACACACAGAGGGGCACACACACAGAGGGGCACACACACAGAGGGATGCACACACACACACACAGAGGGATACACACACAGAGGGACACACACACAAAGGGACACACGGACACACACACACACGGACACACACACAGGGGGACACACACAAACAGAAGGACAGACACACACAGAGGGACACACACACACAGAGGGGGACACACAGACAGAGGGACACACAGACAGAGGGACACACAGACAGAGGGACACACACACACACACAGAGGGACACGCACACACACAGAGGGACACGCACACACACAGAGGGACACGCACACACACAGAGGGACACGCACACACACAGAGGGACACACACACACAGAAGAGGGACACACACACACACACAGAGGGACAAACACAGAGGGACACACACACACAGAGGAGGGACACTCACACTGAGGGACACACGCACACACAGAGGGACACACACACAGAGGGACACACGCACACACAGAGGGACACACACACGAGGGACACACACAGGGACACACACACGCAGACACACACACACGCAGGGACACGCGCACACAGAGGAAGGACATACACACAGAGGGACACACTCACACAGGGACACACACACTCACACACAGAGGGACACACACACAGAGGGACACACACCGGGACAGAGACACACACACACAGAAGGACACACACTCACAGAGGGACACAACACAGAGGGACACAACATAGTGGGACACAACACAGAGGGACAGACACACACAGAGGGACAGACACACACAGAGGGACACACACACACACACACACAGGGACACACACCACAAGGACACACACACACAGGGACATACACACACTTGGACACACACACAGGGACACACACACAGGGTCACGCACACACAGAGGGACACACACACTGAGGGACACACACACACAGGGACACACACACACACACACACAGAGGGACACACACACACACAGGGACACAGACACACACAGACACACACACACAGAGGAGGGACACACACACACACACACAGAGGAGGGACACACACAGAGGGTCACACACACAGAGATGGACACAGACACACACAGAGAGGGACACACACACACACGGAGGGACACACACACGGAGGGACACACACACACGGAGGGGGACACAAACACACGGAGGGGGACACAAACACACGGAGGGGGACACGCACACACACGGAGGGGGACGCACACACACGGAGGGGGACGCACACACACGGAGGGGGACGCACACACACGGAGGGGGACGCACACACACGGAGGGGGACGCACACACACGGAGGGGGACGCACACACACGGAGGGGGACGCACACACACCGAGGGGGACGCACACACACCAAGGGGGACGCACACACACCGAGGGGGACGCACACACACCGAGGGGGACGCACACACACGGAGGGGGACGCACACACACGGAGGGGGACGCACACACACGGAGGGGGACGCACACACACGGAGGGGGACGCACACACACGGAGGGGGACGCACACACACCGAGGGGGACGCACACACACCGAGGGGGACGCACACACACCGAGGGGGACGCACACACACCGAGGGGGACGCACACACACCGAGGGGGACGCACACACACCGAGGGGGACGCACACACACCGAGGGGGACGCACACACACCGAGGGGGACGCACACACACCGAGGGGGACGCACACACACCGAGGGGGACGCACACACACCGAGGGGGACGCACACACACCGAGGGGGACGCACACACACCGAGGGGGACGCACACACACCGAGGGGGACGCACACACACCGAGGGGGACGCACACACACCGAGGGGGACGCACACACACCGAGGGGGACGCACACACACCGAGGGGGACGCACACACACCGAGGGGGACGCACACACACCGAGGGGGACGCACACACACCGAGGGGGACGCACACACACCGAGGGGGACGCACACACACCGAGGGGGACGCACACACAGAGGGGGACACGCACACACAGAGGGGGACACGCACACACAGAGGGGGACACGCACACACAGAGGGGGACACGCACACACAGAGGGGGACACGCACACACAGAGGGGGACACACACACACAGATGGGGACACACACACACAGAGGGGGACACACACACACAGAGGGGGACACACACACACAGAGGGGGACACACACACACAGAGGGACACACACACACTCAGAGGGGGACACACACACACAGAGGGGGACACACACACACAGAGGGGGACACACACACACAGAGGGGGACACACACACACAGAGGGGGACCCACACACACAGAGGGGGACCCACACACACAGAGGGGGACACGCACACACAGAGGGGGACACGCACACACAGAGGGGGACACGCACACACAGAGGGGGACACACACACACAGATGGGGACACACACACACAGAGGGGGACACACACACACAGAGGGACACACACACACAGAGGGGGACACACACACACAGAGGGACACACACACACACAGAGGGGGACACATACACACAGAGGGGGACACACACACACAGAGGGACACACACACACACAGAGGGACACACACACACACAGAGGGGGACACACACACACAGAGGGGGACACACACACACAGAGGGGGACACACACACACAGAGGGGGACACACACACACAGACGGACACACACACACAGAGGGACACACACACACAGAGGGACACACACACACAGAGGGACACACACAGAGGGGGACACACACACACAGCGGTGGACACACACAGGGACCCACAGGGACACACACACGGGGACACACACGGGGACACACACGGGGACACACACGGGGACACACACACGGGGACACACACACGGGGACACACACACGGGGACACACACACGGGGACACACACACGGGGACACACACACGGGGACACACACACGGGGACACACACATACACGGCGACACACACACACACAGGGGGACACACACACACACAGGGGGACACACACACAGGGAAACACACGCACACACAGGGGGACACACACACAGGGGGACACACACACACATGGGGACACACACACACATGGGGATACACACACACAGGACACACACACACACAGGGGACACGGGGACACACACACAGGGGGACACACACACACACGGGGACGGACACACACACGGGGACGGACACACACGGGGACGGACACACACACACACGGACACACACACGGGGACGGACACACACACGGGGACGGACACACACACGGGGACGGACACACACACACACAGGGAAACACACGCGCACACAGGGGGACACACACGCCCACACATGGGGACACACACGCACACAGATGGGAAAAAACATACACAGGGGGATACACACACGGGGGCACAACCACACACACACAGGGGGACACACACACAGGGGGGCGCACACACACAGGGGGGCGCACACACACAGGGGGGCGCACACACACAGGGGGGCGCACACACACAGGGGGGCGCACACACACAGGGGGGCGCACACACACAGGGGGGCGCACACACACAGGGGGGCGCACACACACAGGGGGGCGCACACACACAGGGGGGCGCACACACACAGGGGGGCGCACACACACAGGGGGGCGCACACACACAGGGGGGCGCACACACACAGGGGGGCGCACACACACAGGGGGGCGCACACACACAGGGGGGCACACACACACAGGGGGGCACACACACACAGGGGGGCACACACACACAGGGGGACACACACACACAGGGGGACACACACACACAGGGGGACACACACACACAGGGGGACACACACACACAGGGGGACACACACACACAGGGGGACACACACACACAGGGGGACACACACACAGGGGGACACACACACACACACAGGGGGACACACACACACAGGGGGACACACACACACAGGGGGACACACACACACAGGGGGACACACACACACAGGGGGACACACACACACAGGGGGACACACACACAGGGGGACACACACACACAGGGGGACACACACACACAGGGGGACACACACACACAGGGGGACACACACACACAGGGGGACACACACACACACAGGGGGACACACACACACAGGGGGACACACACACACAGGGGGACACACACACACAGGGGGACACACACACACAGGGGGACACACACACACAGGGGGACACACACACACAGGGGGACACACACACACAGGGGGACACACACACACAGGGGGACACACAGACACAGGGGGAAACACACACACAGGGGGACACACACACACACAGGGGGACACACACACACACAGGGGGACACACACACACACAGGGGGACACACACACAGGGGGACACACACACAGGGGGACACACACACACACAGGGGGACACACACACACACAGGGGGACACACACACACACAGGGGGACACACACACACACAGGGGGACACACACACACACAGGGACACACACACACACAGGGGGACACACACACACAGGGGGACACACACACACAGGGGGACACACACACACACAGGGGGACACACACACAGGGGGACACACACACACAGGGGGACACACACACACACAGGGGGACACACACACACACAGGGGGACACACACACACAGGGACACACACACACACACAGGGACACACACACACACAGGGGGACACACACACACAGGGGGACACACACACACAGGGGGACACACACACGCAGGGGGACACACACACGCAGGGGGACACACACACGCAGGGGGACACACACACGCAGGGGGACACACAACAACACACAACAGGGGGACACACACACGCAGGGGGACACACACACGCAGGGGGACACACACACGCAGGGGACACACACACGCAGGGGGACACACACACGCAGGGGGACACACACACGCAGGGGGACACACACACGCAGGGGACACACACACGCAGGGGGACACACACACGCAGGGGGACACACACACGCAGGGGGACACACACACGCAGGGGGACACACACACGCAGGGGGACACACACACGCAGGGGACACACACACACAGGGGGACACACACACACAGGGGGACACACACACAGGGGGACACACACACACAGGGGGACACACACACACAGGGGGACACACACACAGGGGGACACACACACACAGGGGGACACACACACACAGGGGGACACACACACACAGGGGGACACACACACACAGGGGGACACACACACACAGGGGGACACACACACACAGGGGGACACACACACACAGGGGGACACACACACACAGGGGGACACACACACAGGGGGACACACACACACAGGGGGACACACACACACAGGGGGACACACACACAGGGGGACACACACACACAGGGGGACACACACACAGGGGGACACACACACAGGGGGACACACACACACGGGGGACACACACACGCGGGGACACACACACAGGGGGACACACACACACAGGGGGACACACACACACAGGGGACACACACACACGGGGACACACACACGGGGGGGACACACACACGGGGGGGACACACACACGGGGGGACACACACACACGGGGGGACACACACACATCACCGGGGGGGCACACACACACGGGGGGGACACACACACACGGGGGGACACACACACACGGGGGGGACACACACACACGGGGGGGACACACACACACGGGGGGGACACACACACGGGGGGGGGACACACACACGGGGGGGGACACACACACGGGGGGGGACACACACACGGGGGGGACACACACACGGGGGGGGACACACACACGGGGGGGGGACACACACACGGGGGGGGACACACACACGGGGGGGGACACACACACGGGGGGGGACACACACACACGGGACACACACACACACACGGGGGGGACACACACACACGGGGGGGCACACACACACAGGCGTACACACAGAGAGGGGCACACACACACACAGGGGAACACACACACAGAGGGGCGCACACACACACAGAGGGGCGTACA